>NW_026609708.1:0-26068 GCF_029499605.1 Hyla sarda
TGATACCGTTTGGGGACAGCCAAGGAGGCATCTGCAGGCAACAAAGGTAGGTGTGTGCTTGTGTGTGTGTTTCCTATGCAGATCCTAAGCCCAGTGTCACATGCAAGTAGGAGGAGTAAGAAGGGTTCCTGGCAAATCCGGGTTATGGATTGCATTTAAAAAGGCCCCGTGGGAGTGCAATGGGCCCCTGTCTTGCTGCTTAGCAATAATGGTATGGGTTTAGGTTCTGCTGTGTGTACTGGTGGTTGACTGCCCCCCAGCCCAGAGTGTGCATGGAAAATTGTCTGGCAGCCTCCCTGACAGCAAGCAGTGATAGTGCCCATGAAGGGGACCTTGTTGGGCCCGCCCCTTTCACGGTTATCGCTTCTCGGCCTTTTGGCTAAGATCAAGTGTAGTATCTGTTCTTATCAGTTTAATATCTGATACGTCCCCTATCTGGGGACCATATATTAAATGGATTTTTGAGAACGGGGGCCGATTTCGAAGCTTGCTTCCGTCGCCCTATGCATTGACCCGATATGGCAGTATCTTCGGGTACAGTGCACCACCCCCTTACAGGGTTAAAAAGAAAGATTCCTACTTTCATTGCTACCTGCTTGCTGGCTAGCCAGCTAGCCAGCCCTGTGGGCCTTGCTGCTGCTGCAGCCAAAAAACAAAAGGTGGTGCTGCTGCTGCTTCTGCTGCTTCTGCTTGTGTCTGGCCGCTGTTGGAGCGTCCAGGCACAGGACTTCTGCTGCTGCTGACTAAATGGCCTCCTTAATTGGATCATTTGAGTAGCCAGCACACCTGTGCAGGTAGGGCATGACATGATAGGCAGCTGCCTTGATAGCGGGTGGGTGCTGAATGTTCCTAATTGACAAAATAAGATTAATGCTTATGAAGAAATATAAAATCTCATCCCTTCCCCAATATCGCGCCACACCCCTACCCCTTAATTCCCTGGTTGAACTTGATGGACATATGTCTTTTTTCGACCGTACTAACTATGTAACTATGTAACATAACATGGGGGGGGGGGGGGGGTCTCCTGGCTGTTCACACAGGTGTGTCATTGCTGTACATTGACCATGCATTGCTTCTGTGGTATTGCAAAGGCAAAGACAAATGCTTCCAGCCATCCATTGCACTAATGGATTGGTCATCAGCTGGCTGTCTATGTCCCGCATCAATATAGACCAAAGTACAGAGGGTTAGGCTATGCTATTGTGCACCTACCTGATGCATCAGAAGGTGCGAGGCCCTTGCTAAATTCTGTGCACAGACTTTGAGATCTATACTTTAGACTGTATCTAAACCTGCTCCAACATGGACTGACATTCTGGCCTACTTTCAGCCGATGCGACTTGTCTGTCGCTGAACAGTCGCTTTTTATGTATTCAGCACCTATGTATAATGTTGTAAAAATGCTCTAGAAGCTAAAGTCGCAGAAATGTCACACATATTTGGCCTGCAACTTTCTGTGCGACAAATTCAGACAGGAAAAATCAGTATAAATCCTTAGAAAATTATCCCCCAGTGTCTCCATCTGCTGGCGGTATTGAATAAGCATTGCTGCACTGATGGGGTATGCATTAGACGAAAAAAAAGAAGAAAAAGAAGAATAATACGCCCAGAAAAGAGGCGAAAAGGAGAAAAACGTAAAAAAACGTGAAAAAAAAGTAAGAGGAAGAGAAGGGAAAAAAAGGTGGAAATGGGTTTAAAAGTGATTTCGGCGGAGAAATATATATATATATATATATATATATATATATATATATATATATATATACGCGCACACACACACATATATATAAACGTATTCTCCGTTGAGATATTGCAGCCGCTGCTGTGTCCAGGCCCAGGAGCCTTAGCACTGTGCTGTGATGTCACTCAATACCACTGACATCACTAGGTGTAAACAACATCTCTCCTTTGCTGTGTATGTGACTATGGAGCTGTTTGGTGATGTCGTCTATTATGGCCTTCATAGAAGCAACAGGAGATTGTTGCATCCATCTAGAACCCTCAGAACTACAGTGCTATGATGTCACTCACTTCCACAGGCCTTGCAGAGTGTAAACAACAACAACCCAGCTTTGTTGTGTATGTAACCATAGGGATTTGTGATGTCACCTAGAACCTTCACAGCAGCGACAGCTTTATGAGGAGCATCAGCACTGCTCTGCCTGAGCAGAACCATCACCGCCATAGGTTGTCAAATAACCCGGATTTAACCCACACAGGTAAGTCCAATGGGGTGCAGGCATGTCCTCTATGCTTACAGCTTCCCGTGGGTGTTGGTTTGATACCGTTTGGGGACAGCCAAGGAGGCATCTGCAGGCAACAAAGGTAGGTGTGTGCTTGTGTGTGTGTTTCCTATGCAGATCCTAAGCCCAGTGTCACATGCAAGTAGGAGGAGTAAGAAGGGTTCCTGGCAAATCCGGGTTATGGATTGCATTTAAAAAGGCCCCGTGGGAGTGCAATGGGCCCCTGTCTTGCTGCTTAGCAATAATGGTATGGGTTTAGGTTCTGCTGTGTGTACTGGTGGTTGACTGCCCCCCAGCCCAGAGTGTGCATGGAAAATTGTCTGGCAGCCTCCCTGACAGCAAGCAGTGATAGTGCCCATGAAGGGGACCTTGTTGGGCCCGCCCCTTTCACGGTTATCGCTTCTCGGCCTTTTGGCTAAGATCAAGTGTAGTATCTGTTCTTATCAGTTTAATATCTGATACGTCCCCTATCTGGGGACCATATATTAAATGGATTTTTGAGAACGGGGGCCGATTTCGAAGCTTGCTTCCGTCGCCCTATGCATTGACCCGATATGGCAGTATCTTCGGGTACAGTGCACCACCCCCTTACAGGGTTAAAAAGAAAGATTCCTACTTTCATTGCTACCTGCTTGCTGGCTAGCCAGCTAGCCAGCCCTGTGGGCCTTGCTGCTGCTGCAGCCAAAAAACAAAAGGTGGTGCTGCTGCTGCTTCTGCTGCTTCTGCTTGTGTCTGGCCGCTGTTGGAGCGTCCAGGCACAGGACTTCTGCTGCTGCTGACTAAATGGCCTCCTTAATTGGATCATTTGAGTAGCCAGCACACCTGTGCAGGTAGGGCATGACATGATAGGCAGCTGCCTTGATAGCGGGTGGGTGCTGAATGTTCCTAATTGACAAAATAAGATTAATGCTTATGAAGAAATATAAAATCTCATCCCTTCCCCAATATCGCGCCACACCCCTACCCCTTAATTCCCTGGTTGAACTTGATGGACATATGTCTTTTTTCGACCGTACTAACTATGTAACTATGTAACATAACATGGGGGGGGGGGGGGGTCTCCTGGCTGTTCACACAGGTGTGTCATTGCTGTACATTGACCATGCATTGCTTCTGTGGTATTGCAAAGGCAAAGACAAATGCTTCCAGCCATCCATTGCACTAATGGATTGGTCATCAGCTGGCTGTCTATGTCCCGCATCAATATAGACCAAAGTACAGAGGGTTAGGCTATGCTATTGTGCACCTACCTGATGCATCAGAAGGTGCGAGGCCCTTGCTAAATTCTGTGCACAGACTTTGAGATCTATACTTTAGACTGTATCTAAACCTGCTCCAACATGGACTGACATTCTGGCCTACTTTCAGCCGATGCGACTTGTCTGTCGCTGAACAGTCGCTTTTTATGTATTCAGCACCTATGTATAATGTTGTAAAAATGCTCTAGAAGCTAAAGTCGCAGAAATGTCACACATATTTGGCCTGCAACTTTCTGTGCGACAAATTCAGACAGGAAAAATCAGTATAAATCCTTAGAAAATTATCCCCCAGTGTCTCCATCTGCTGGCGGTATTGAATAAGCATTGCTGCACTGATGGGGTATGCATTAGACGAAAAAAAAGAAGAAAAAGAAGAATAATACGCCCAGAAAAGAGGCGAAAAGGAGAAAAACGTAAAAAAACGTGAAAAAAAAGTAAGAGGAAGAGAAGGGAAAAAAAGGTGGAAATGGGTTTAAAAGTGATTTCGGCGGAGAAATATATATATATATATATATATATATATATATATATATATATATATACGCGCACACACACACATATATATAAACGTATTCTCCGTTGAGATATTGCAGCCGCTGCTGTGTCCAGGCCCAGGAGCCTTAGCACTGTGCTGTGATGTCACTCAATACCACTGACATCACTAGGTGTAAACAACATCTCTCCTTTGCTGTGTATGTGACTATGGAGCTGTTTGGTGATGTCGTCTATTATGGCCTTCATAGAAGCAACAGGAGATTGTTGCATCCATCTAGAACCCTCAGAACTACAGTGCTATGATGTCACTCACTTCCACAGGCCTTGCAGAGTGTAAACAACAACAACCCAGCTTTGTTGTGTATGTAACCATAGGGATTTGTGATGTCACCTAGAACCTTCACAGCAGCGACAGCTTTATGAGGAGCATCAGCACTGCTCTGCCTGAGCAGAACCATCACCGCCATAGGTTGTCAAATAACCCGGATTTAACCCACACAGGTAAGTCCAATGGGGTGCAGGCATGTCCTCTATGCTTACAGCTTCCCGTGGGTGTTGGTTTGATACCGTTTGGGGACAGCCAAGGAGGCATCTGCAGGCAACAAAGGTAGGTGTGTGCTTGTGTGTGTGTTTCCTATGCAGATCCTAAGCCCAGTGTCACATGCAAGTAGGAGGAGTAAGAAGGGTTCCTGGCAAATCCGGGTTATGGATTGCATTTAAAAAGGCCCCGTGGGAGTGCAATGGGCCCCTGTCTTGCTGCTTAGCAATAATGGTATGGGTTTAGGTTCTGCTGTGTGTACTGGTGGTTGACTGCCCCCCAGCCCAGAGTGTGCATGGAAAATTGTCTGGCAGCCTCCCTGACAGCAAGCAGTGATAGTGCCCATGAAGGGGACCTTGTTGGGCCCGCCCCTTTCACGGTTATCGCTTCTCGGCCTTTTGGCTAAGATCAAGTGTAGTATCTGTTCTTATCAGTTTAATATCTGATACGTCCCCTATCTGGGGACCATATATTAAATGGATTTTTGAGAACGGGGGCCGATTTCGAAGCTTGCTTCCGTCGCCCTATGCATTGACCCGATATGGCAGTATCTTCGGGTACAGTGCACCACCCCCTTACAGGGTTAAAAAGAAAGATTCCTACTTTCATTGCTACCTGCTTGCTGGCTAGCCAGCTAGCCAGCCCTGTGGGCCTTGCTGCTGCTGCAGCCAAAAAACAAAAGGTGGTGCTGCTGCTGCTTCTGCTGCTTCTGCTTGTGTCTGGCCGCTGTTGGAGCGTCCAGGCACAGGACTTCTGCTGCTGCTGACTAAATGGCCTCCTTAATTGGATCATTTGAGTAGCCAGCACACCTGTGCAGGTAGGGCATGACATGATAGGCAGCTGCCTTGATAGCGGGTGGGTGCTGAATGTTCCTAATTGACAAAATAAGATTAATGCTTATGAAGAAATATAAAATCTCATCCCTTCCCCAATATCGCGCCACACCCCTACCCCTTAATTCCCTGGTTGAACTTGATGGACATATGTCTTTTTTCGACCGTACTAACTATGTAACTATGTAACATAACATGGGGGGGGGGGGGGGGTCTCCTGGCTGTTCACACAGGTGTGTCATTGCTGTACATTGACCATGCATTGCTTCTGTGGTATTGCAAAGGCAAAGACAAATGCTTCCAGCCATCCATTGCACTAATGGATTGGTCATCAGCTGGCTGTCTATGTCCCGCATCAATATAGACCAAAGTACAGAGGGTTAGGCTATGCTATTGTGCACCTACCTGATGCATCAGAAGGTGCGAGGCCCTTGCTAAATTCTGTGCACAGACTTTGAGATCTATACTTTAGACTGTATCTAAACCTGCTCCAACATGGACTGACATTCTGGCCTACTTTCAGCCGATGCGACTTGTCTGTCGCTGAACAGTCGCTTTTTATGTATTCAGCACCTATGTATAATGTTGTAAAAATGCTCTAGAAGCTAAAGTCGCAGAAATGTCACACATATTTGGCCTGCAACTTTCTGTGCGACAAATTCAGACAGGAAAAATCAGTATAAATCCTTAGAAAATTATCCCCCAGTGTCTCCATCTGCTGGCGGTATTGAATAAGCATTGCTGCACTGATGGGGTATGCATTAGACGAAAAAAAAGAAGAAAAAGAAGAATAATACGCCCAGAAAAGAGGCGAAAAGGAGAAAAACGTAAAAAAACGTGAAAAAAAAGTAAGAGGAAGAGAAGGGAAAAAAAGGTGGAAATGGGTTTAAAAGTGATTTCGGCGGAGATATATATATATATATATATATATATATATATATATATATATACGCGCACACACACACATATATATAAACGTATTCTCCGTTGAGATATTGCAGCCGCTGCTGTGTCCAGGCCCAGGAGCCTTAGCACTGTGCTGTGATGTCACTCAATACCACTGACATCACTAGGTGTAAACAACATCTCTCCTTTGCTGTGTATGTGACTATGGAGCTGTTTGGTGATGTCGTCTATTATGGCCTTCATAGAAGCAACAGGAGATTGTTGCATCCATCTAGAACCCTCAGAACTACAGTGCTATGATGTCACTCACTTCCACAGGCCTTGCAGAGTGTAAACAACAACAACCCAGCTTTGTTGTGTATGTAACCATAGGGATTTGTGATGTCACCTAGAACCTTCACAGCAGCGACAGCTTTATGAGGAGCATCAGCACTGCTCTGCCTGAGCAGAACCATCACCGCCATAGGTTGTCAAATAACCCGGATTTAACCCACACAGGTAAGTCCAATGGGGTGCAGGCATGTCCTCTATGCTTACAGCTTCCCGTGGGTGTTGGTTTGATACCGTTTGGGGACAGCCAAGGAGGCATCTGCAGGCAACAAAGGTAGGTGTGTGCTTGTGTGTGTGTTTCCTATGCAGATCCTAAGCCCAGTGTCACATGCAAGTAGGAGGAGTAAGAAGGGTTCCTGGCAAATCCGGGTTATGGATTGCATTTAAAAAGGCCCCGTGGGAGTGCAATGGGCCCCTGTCTTGCTGCTTAGCAATAATGGTATGGGTTTAGGTTCTGCTGTGTGTACTGGTGGTTGACTGCCCCCCAGCCCAGAGTGTGCATGGAAAATTGTCTGGCAGCCTCCCTGACAGCAAGCAGTGATAGTGCCCATGAAGGGGACCTTGTTGGGCCCGCCCCTTTCACGGTTATCGCTTCTCGGCCTTTTGGCTAAGATCAAGTGTAGTATCTGTTCTTATCAGTTTAATATCTGATACGTCCCCTATCTGGGGACCATATATTAAATGGATTTTTGAGAACGGGGGCCGATTTCGAAGCTTGCTTCCGTCGCCCTATGCATTGACCCGATATGGCAGTATCTTCGGGTACAGTGCACCACCCCCTTACAGGGTTAAAAAGAAAGATTCCTACTTTCATTGCTACCTGCTTGCTGGCTAGCCAGCTAGCCAGCCCTGTGGGCCTTGCTGCTGCTGCAGCCAAAAAACAAAAGGTGGTGCTGCTGCTGCTTCTGCTGCTTCTGCTTGTGTCTGGCCGCTGTTGGAGCGTCCAGGCACAGGACTTCTGCTGCTGCTGACTAAATGGCCTCCTTAATTGGATCATTTGAGTAGCCAGCACACCTGTGCAGGTAGGGCATGACATGATAGGCAGCTGCCTTGATAGCGGGTGGGTGCTGAATGTTCCTAATTGACAAAATAAGATTAATGCTTATGAAGAAATATAAAATCTCATCCCTTCCCCAATATCGCGCCACACCCCTACCCCTTAATTCCCTGGTTGAACTTGATGGACATATGTCTTTTTTCGACCGTACTAACTATGTAACTATGTAACATAACATGGGGGGGGGGGGGGGTCTCCTGGCTGTTCACACAGGTGTGTCATTGCTGTACATTGACCATGCATTGCTTCTGTGGTATTGCAAAGGCAAAGACAAATGCTTCCAGCCATCCATTGCACTAATGGATTGGTCATCAGCTGGCTGTCTATGTCCCGCATCAATATAGACCAAAGTACAGAGGGTTAGGCTATGCTATTGTGCACCTACCTGATGCATCAGAAGGTGCGAGGCCCTTGCTAAATTCTGTGCACAGACTTTGAGATCTATACTTTAGACTGTATCTAAACCTGCTCCAACATGGACTGACATTCTGGCCTACTTTCAGCCGATGCGACTTGTCTGTCGCTGAACAGTCGCTTTTTATGTATTCAGCACCTATGTATAATGTTGTAAAAATGCTCTAGAAGCTAAAGTCGCAGAAATGTCACACATATTTGGCCTGCAACTTTCTGTGCGACAAATTCAGACAGGAAAAATCAGTATAAATCCTTAGAAAATTATCCCCCAGTGTCTCCATCTGCTGGCGGTATTGAATAAGCATTGCTGCACTGATGGGGTATGCATTAGACGAAAAAAAAGAAGAAAAAGAAGAATAATACGCCCAGAAAAGAGGCGAAAAGGAGAAAAACGTAAAAAAACGTGAAAAAAAAGTAAGAGGAAGAGAAGGGAAAAAAAGGTGGAAATGGGTTTAAAAGTGATTTCGGCGGAGAATATATATATATATATATATATATATATATATATATATATATATATACGCGCACACACACACATATATATAAACGTATTCTCCGTTGAGATATTGCAGCCGCTGCTGTGTCCAGGCCCAGGAGCCTTAGCACTGTGCTGTGATGTCACTCAATACCACTGACATCACTAGGTGTAAACAACATCTCTCCTTTGCTGTGTATGTGACTATGGAGCTGTTTGGTGATGTCGTCTATTATGGCCTTCATAGAAGCAACAGGAGATTGTTGCATCCATCTAGAACCCTCAGAACTACAGTGCTATGATGTCACTCACTTCCACAGGCCTTGCAGAGTGTAAACAACAACAACCCAGCTTTGTTGTGTATGTAACCATAGGGATTTGTGATGTCACCTAGAACCTTCACAGCAGCGACAGCTTTATGAGGAGCATCAGCACTGCTCTGCCTGAGCAGAACCATCACCGCCATAGGTTGTCAAATAACCCGGATTTAACCCACACAGGTAAGTCCAATGGGGTGCAGGCATGTCCTCTATGCTTACAGCTTCCCGTGGGTGTTGGTTTGATACCGTTTGGGGACAGCCAAGGAGGCATCTGCAGGCAACAAAGGTAGGTGTGTGCTTGTGTGTGTGTTTCCTATGCAGATCCTAAGCCCAGTGTCACATGCAAGTAGGAGGAGTAAGAAGGGTTCCTGGCAAATCCGGGTTATGGATTGCATTTAAAAAGGCCCCGTGGGAGTGCAATGGGCCCCTGTCTTGCTGCTTAGCAATAATGGTATGGGTTTAGGTTCTGCTGTGTGTACTGGTGGTTGACTGCCCCCCAGCCCAGAGTGTGCATGGAAAATTGTCTGGCAGCCTCCCTGACAGCAAGCAGTGATAGTGCCCATGAAGGGGACCTTGTTGGGCCCGCCCCTTTCACGGTTATCGCTTCTCGGCCTTTTGGCTAAGATCAAGTGTAGTATCTGCTCACTTGGTCTGGCTGGAAGGTTCCTGGGGTACCCGTGCCTTGGCCTTGGGGGATCGCTCTACCTATTTGGTGGAGCTTCACCCCCTTGCTGCTTTTGGGGTTACGGCTTACTCCCCAGGAAACGAGAAGTGATCACCAGGCAGCCACTGGGTCGCCTGGTTGCAAACAGAGGACGGAAGAAGATCTCGGCAGCTGAACAGACATGGCGGATATACCTGAATATGCTCGGGTCAAAAATGCTGTTCGATTTATCGTGGAGGAGCAAGCCAGAGGAGAAAAGAATGTGGACTTCTTAATCGTGGAGATCTTGTTTGGTCTGTTCCAAGTGCCAAGAATGGAGATCTTGACAGTCATGGATTACCCTCGAAAGGGGGTCTATGATGTTACTTTCAACAGCAAGTCTTTCTACAGAAAATTTTTGGAAACCTTGGAGAAAACCCGGAATCATCCAAAGATGGAAGGCATAAAATTGGTTGAGCACTTTGTGGACAATACCAAGCTGTTCACAGTTAAGATGTACTCGCCATACGCGAAAGAAAGTGACATCAAGCTCTTTTTGCAGGAATTTTGTGTGGAAGTAGAGGAAAGAGGTAAAGTCCTTAACCAACACCAGCTTTGGACAGGAAAATGGAAGTTCTTGTGCAGACTGAAAGAGGATGCGGGGGCGCCCGGAAGATTATTGCTCCCACCAGCTCGGTTTAAAATAGGGAAGGACACAGGGGATTTATTTTTCCCAGAGATGGGAACTTTCTGCAAAAACTGCAAACAATACGGGCATGAAAGTTGTGGAAAGATAATATGTACCAAATGTCTAAAGGAAGGTCATGTCTTTTCTGAGTGTGGCCAAAGTAAGACCTGCAGGGCCTGTAAAAAGACTGGGCACTTCTTTAAAGACTGCCCGGAAAAATCTGAGGCTATGGAAGTTGGGGTGAAATTGAAGAGGAAGACAAAAGAAGAGAATATAGTTCCAGAGACCAAAAAAGTTTCTGGCAAGAGCAAAGAAAAGTTGGACACAGGAAAAAAAATGGAAGAAGAAAGCGTAAGTGAGGCTTCTGAAGGGGAGCACACAGAGGAATTAAAGAAAATAATTCTCAGTGAGTATTTTTCTGGATATTTGGGTGAGGTGCTAGACCAAGCCCCAAAGGAAGAAAAAGAAATATTTGTTCAAGACCTAGTAAAATTTAAAATAAAAGTGAATACCCGGCTTGAAACTGTGAGGGGAAAAATAATGCAGTCCATGAAGCCTGATGTAAGGCGCTTCATGGCGACCTACCAAGTGTCACCATGGTTGGCAGTCCCTGTCAAAGAAGCTTTGAAGAGTGGAGCTCTTCAATTCGGTTTAATTGATTATTTGGCAGTTTTCGCATGGAGAAAGGGTTTCATTTTGGATTAAGGTTTATTTGAGTTATTGTTGTTAGTTGTTTTGTTGTTTTAATTTGTTTTATTCTGGAAATAAATAAAAAAAAAAAAAAAAAAAAAGTTACCTGATGATGAGCACAAAAATCTAGTTCATATGAGATCTTAGAACTATGATTTAGTTCTGAGGGAAACTTAAAAAAAAATCTGTTCTTATCAGTTTAATATCTGATACGTCCCCTATCTGGGGACCATATATTAAATGGATTTTTGAGAACGGGGGCCGATTTCGAAGCTTGCTTCCGTCGCCCTATGCATTGACCCGATATGGCAGTATCTTCGGGTACAGTGCACCACCCCCTTACAGGGTTAAAAAGAAAGATTCCTACTTTCATTGCTACCTGCTTGCTGGCTAGCCAGCTAGCCAGCCCTGTGGGCCTTGCTGCTGCTGCAGCCAAAAAACAAAAGGTGGTGCTGCTGCTGCTTCTGCTGCTTCTGCTTGTGTCTGGCCGCTGTTGGAGCGTCCAGGCACAGGACTTCTGCTGCTGCTGACTAAATGGCCTCCTTAATTGGATCATTTGAGTAGCCAGCACACCTGTGCAGGTAGGGCATGACATGATAGGCAGCTGCCTTGATAGCGGGTGGGTGCTGAATGTTCCTAATTGACAAAATAAGATTAATGCTTATGAAGAAATATAAAATCTCATCCCTTCCCCAATATCGCGCCACACCCCTACCCCTTAATTCCCTGGTTGAACTTGATGGACATATGTCTTTTTTCGACCGTACTAACTATGTAACTATGTAACATAACATGGGGGGGGGGGGGGGGGTCTCCTGGCTGTTCACACAGGTGTGTCATTGCTGTACATTGACCATGCATTGCTTCTGTGGTATTGCAAAGGCAAAGACAAATGCTTCCAGCCATCCATTGCACTAATGGATTGGTCATCAGCTGGCTGTCTATGTCCCGCATCAATATAGACCAAAGTACAGAGGGTTAGGCTATGCTATTGTGCACCTACCTGATGCATCAGAAGGTGCGAGGCCCTTGCTAAATTCTGTGCACAGACTTTGAGATCTATACTTTAGACTGTATCTAAACCTGCTCCAACATGGACTGACATTCTGGCCTACTTTCAGCCGATGCGACTTGTCTGTCGCTGAACAGTCGCTTTTTATGTATTCAGCACCTATGTATAATGTTGTAAAAATGCTCTAGAAGCTAAAGTCGCAGAAATGTCACACATATTTGGCCTGCAACTTTCTGTGCGACAAATTCAGACAGGAAAAATCAGTATAAATCCTTAGAAAATTATCCCCCAGTGTCTCCATCTGCTGGCGGTATTGAATAAGCATTGCTGCACTGATGGGGTATGCATTAGACGAAAAAAAAGAAGAAAAAGAAGAATAATACGCCCAGAAAAGAGGCGAAAAGGAGAAAAACGTAAAAAAACGTGAAAAAAAAGTAAGAGGAAGAGAAGGGAAAAAAAGGTGGAAATGGGTTTAAAAGTGATTTCGGCGGAGAAATATATATATATATATATATATATATATATATATATATATATATATATACGCGCACACACACACATATATATAAACGTATTCTCCGTTGAGATATTGCAGCCGCTGCTGTGTCCAGGCCCAGGAGCCTTAGCACTGTGCTGTGATGTCACTCAATACCACTGACATCACTAGGTGTAAACAACATCTCTCCTTTGCTGTGTATGTGACTATGGAGCTGTTTGGTGATGTCGTCTATTATGGCCTTCATAGAAGCAACAGGAGATTGTTGCATCCATCTAGAACCCTCAGAACTACAGTGCTATGATGTCACTCACTTCCACAGGCCTTGCAGAGTGTAAACAACAACAACCCAGCTTTGTTGTGTATGTAACCATAGGGATTTGTGATGTCACCTAGAACCTTCACAGCAGCGACAGCTTTATGAGGAGCATCAGCACTGCTCTGCCTGAGCAGAACCATCACCGCCATAGGTTGTCAAATAACCCGGATTTAACCCACACAGGTAAGTCCAATGGGGTGCAGGCATGTCCTCTATGCTTACAGCTTCCCGTGGGTGTTGGTTTGATACCGTTTGGGGACAGCCAAGGAGGCATCTGCAGGCAACAAAGGTAGGTGTGTGCTTGTGTGTGTGTTTCCTATGCAGATCCTAAGCCCAGTGTCACATGCAAGTAGGAGGAGTAAGAAGGGTTCCTGGCAAATCCGGGTTATGGATTGCATTTAAAAAGGCCCCGTGGGAGTGCAATGGGCCCCTGTCTTGCTGCTTAGCAATAATGGTATGGGTTTAGGTTCTGCTGTGTGTACTGGTGGTTGACTGCCCCCCAGCCCAGAGTGTGCATGGAAAATTGTCTGGCAGCCTCCCTGACAGCAAGCAGTGATAGTGCCCATGAAGGGGACCTTGTTGGGCCCGCCCCTTTCACGGTTATCGCTTCTCGGCCTTTTGGCTAAGATCAAGTGTAGTATCTGTTCTTATCAGTTTAATATCTGATACGTCCCCTATCTGGGGACCATATATTAAATGGATTTTTGAGAACGGGGGCCGATTTCGAAGCTTGCTTCCGTCGCCCTATGCATTGACCCGATATGGCAGTATCTTCGGGTACAGTGCACCACCCCCTTACAGGGTTAAAAAGAAAGATTCCTACTTTCATTGCTACCTGCTTGCTGGCTAGCCAGCTAGCCAGCCCTGTGGGCCTTGCTGCTGCTGCAGCCAAAAAACAAAAGGTGGTGCTGCTGCTGCTTCTGCTGCTTCTGCTTGTGTCTGGCCGCTGTTGGAGCGTCCAGGCACAGGACTTCTGCTGCTGCTGACTAAATGGCCTCCTTAATTGGATCATTTGAGTAGCCAGCACACCTGTGCAGGTAGGGCATGACATGATAGGCAGCTGCCTTGATAGCGGGTGGGTGCTGAATGTTCCTAATTGACAAAATAAGATTAATGCTTATGAAGAAATATAAAATCTCATCCCTTCCCCAATATCGCGCCACACCCCTACCCCTTAATTCCCTGGTTGAACTTGATGGACATATGTCTTTTTTCGACCGTACTAACTATGTAACTATGTAACATAACATGGGGGGGGGGGGGGGGGTCTCCTGGCTGTTCACACAGGTGTGTCATTGCTGTACATTGACCATGCATTGCTTCTGTGGTATTGCAAAGGCAAAGACAAATGCTTCCAGCCATCCATTGCACTAATGGATTGGTCATCAGCTGGCTGTCTATGTCCCGCATCAATATAGACCAAAGTACAGAGGGTTAGGCTATGCTATTGTGCACCTACCTGATGCATCAGAAGGTGCGAGGCCCTTGCTAAATTCTGTGCACAGACTTTGAGATCTATACTTTAGACTGTATCTAAACCTGCTCCAACATGGACTGACATTCTGGCCTACTTTCAGCCGATGCGACTTGTCTGTCGCTGAACAGTCGCTTTTTATGTATTCAGCACCTATGTATAATGTTGTAAAAATGCTCTAGAAGCTAAAGTCGCAGAAATGTCACACATATTTGGCCTGCAACTTTCTGTGCGACAAATTCAGACAGGAAAAATCAGTATAAATCCTTAGAAAATTATCCCCCAGTGTCTCCATCTGCTGGCGGTATTGAATAAGCATTGCTGCACTGATGGGGTATGCATTAGACGAAAAAAAAGAAGAAAAAGAAGAATAATACGCCCAGAAAAGAGGCGAAAAGGAGAAAAACTTAAAAAAACGTGAAAAAAAAGTAAGAGGAAGAGAAGGGAAAAAAAGGTGGAAATGGGTTTAAAAGTGATTTCGTCGGAGAAATATATATATATATATATATATATATATATATATATATATATACGCGCACACACACACATATATATAAACGTATTCTCCGTTGAGATATTGCAGCCGCTGCTGTGTCCAGGCCCAGGAGCCTTAGCACTGTGCTGTGATGTCACTCAATACCACTGACATCACTAGGTGTAAACAACATCTCTCCTTTGCTGTGTATGTGACTATGGAGCTGTTTGGTGATGTCGTCTATTATGGCCTTCATAGAAGCAACAGGAGATTGTTGCATCCATCTAGAACCCTCAGAACTACAGTGCTATGATGTCACTCACTTCCACAGGCCTTGCAGAGTGTAAACAACAACAACCCAGCTTTGTTGTGTATGTAACCATAGGGATTTGTGATGTCACCTAGAACCTTCACAGCAGCGACAGCTTTATGAGGAGCATCAGCACTGCTCTGCCTGAGCAGAACCATCACCGCCATAGGTTGTCAAATAACCCGGATTTAACCCACACAGGTAAGTCCAATGGGGTGCAGGCATGTCCTCTATGCTTACAGCTTCCCGTGGGTGTTGGTTTGATACCGTTTGGGGACAGCCAAGGAGGCATCTGCAGGCAACAAAGGTAGGTGTGTGCTTGTGTGTGTGTTTCCTATGCAGATCCTAAGCCCAGTGTCACATGCAAGTAGGAGGAGTAAGAAGGGTTCCTGGCAAATCCGGGTTATGGATTGCATTTAAAAAGGCCCCGTGGGAGTGCAATGGGCCCCTGTCTTGCTGCTTAGCAATAATGGTATGGGTTTAGGTTCTGCTGTGTGTACTGGTGGTTGACTGCCCCCCAGCCCAGAGTGTGCATGGAAAATTGTCTGGCAGCCTCCCTGACAGCAAGCAGTGATAGTGCCCATGAAGGGGACCTTGTTGGGCCCGCCCCTTTCACGGTTATCGCTTCTCGGCCTTTTGGCTAAGATCAAGTGTAGTATCTGTTCTTATCAGTTTAATATCTGATACGTCCCCTATCTGGGGACCATATATTAAATGGATTTTTGAGAACGGGGGCCGATTTCGAAGCTTGCTTCCGTCGCCCTATGCATTGACCCGATATGGCAGTATCTTCGGGTACAGTGCACCACCCCCTTACAGGGTTAAAAAGAAAGATTCCTACTTTCATTGCTACCTGCTTGCTGGCTAGCCAGCTAGCCAGCCCTGTGGGCCTTGCTGCTGCTGCAGCCAAAAAACAAAAGGTGGTGCTGCTGCTGCTTCTGCTGCTTCTGCTTGTGTCTGGCCGCTGTTGGAGCGTCCAGGCACAGGACTTCTGCTGCTGCTGACTAAATGGCCTCCTTAATTGGATCATTTGAGTAGCCAGCACACCTGTGCAGGTAGGGCATGACATGATAGGCAGCTGCCTTGATAGCGGGTGGGTGCTGAATGTTCCTAATTGACAAAATAAGATTAATGCTTATGAAGAAATATAAAATCTCATCCCTTCCCCAATATCGCGCCACACCCCTACCCCTTAATTCCCTGGTTGAACTTGATGGACATATGTCTTTTTTCGACCGTACTAACTATGTAACTATGTAACATAACATGGGGGGGGGGGGGGGTCTCCTGGCTGTTCACACAGGTGTGTCATTGCTGTACATTGACCATGCATTGCTTCTGTGGTATTGCAAAGGCAAAGACAAATGCTTCCAGCCATCCATTGCACTAATGGATTGGTCATCAGCTGGCTGTCTATGTCCCGCATCAATATAGACCAAAGTACAGAGGGTTAGGCTATGCTATTGTGCACCTACCTGATGCATCAGAAGGTGCGAGGCCCTTGCTAAATTCTGTGCACAGACTTTGAGATCTATACTTTAGACTGTATCTAAACCTGCTCCAACATGGACTGACATTCTGGCCTACTTTCAGCCGATGCGACTTGTCTGTCGCTGAACAGTCGCTTTTTATGTATTCAGCACCTATGTATAATGTTGTAAAAATGCTCTAGAAGCTAAAGTCGCAGAAATGTCACACATATTTGGCCTGCAACTTTCTGTGCGACAAATTCAGACAGGAAAAATCAGTATAAATCCTTAGAAAATTATCCCCCAGTGTCTCCATCTGCTGGCGGTATTGAATAAGCATTGCTGCACTGATGGGGTATGCATTAGACGAAAAAAAAGAAGAAAAAGAAGAATAATACGCCCAGAAAAGAGGCGAAAAGGAGAAAAACGTAAAAAAACGTGAAAAAAAAGTAAGAGGAAGAGAAGGGAAAAAAAGGTGGAAATGGGTTTAAAAGTGATTTCGGCGGAGAAATATATATATATATATATATATATATATATATATATATATATATATATACGCGCACACACACACATATATATAAACGTATTCTCCGTTGAGATATTGCAGCCGCTGCTGTGTCCAGGCCCAGGAGCCTTAGCACTGTGCTGTGATGTCACTCAATACCACTGACATCACTAGGTGTAAACAACATCTCTCCTTTGCTGTGTATGTGACTATGGAGCTGTTTGGTGATGTCGTCTATTATGGCCTTCATAGAAGCAACAGGAGATTGTTGCATCCATCTAGAACCCTCAGAACTACAGTGCTATGATGTCACTCACTTCCACAGGCCTTGCAGAGTGTAAACAACAACAACCCAGCTTTGTTGTGTATGTAACCATAGGGATTTGTGATGTCACCTAGAACCTTCACAGCAGCGACAGCTTTATGAGGAGCATCAGCACTGCTCTGCCTGAGCAGAACCATCACCGCCATAGGTTGTCAAATAACCCGGATTTAACCCACACAGGTAAGTCCAATGGGGTGCAGGCATGTCCTCTATGCTTACAGCTTCCCGTGGGTGTTGGTTTGATACCGTTTGGGGACAGCCAAGGAGGCATCTGCAGGCAACAAAGGTAGGTGTGTGCTTGTGTGTGTGTTTCCTATGCAGATCCTAAGCCCAGTGTCACATGCAAGTAGGAGGAGTAAGAAGGGTTCCTGGCAAATCCGGGTTATGGATTGCATTTAAAAAGGCCCCGTGGGAGTGCAATGGGCCCCTGTCTTGCTGCTTAGCAATAATGGTATGGGTTTAGGTTCTGCTGTGTGTACTGGTGGTTGACTGCCCCCCAGCCCAGAGTGTGCATGGAAAATTGTCTGGCAGCCTCCCTGACAGCAAGCAGTGATAGTGCCCATGAAGGGGACCTTGTTGGGCCCGCCCCTTTCACGGTTATCGCTTCTCGGCCTTTTGGCTAAGATCAAGTGTAGTATCTGTTCTTATCAGTTTAATATCTGATACGTCCCCTATCTGGGGACCATATATTAAATGGATTTTTGAGAACGGGGGCCGATTTCGAAGCTTGCTTCCGTCGCCCTATGCATTGACCCGATATGGCAGTATCTTCGGGTACAGTGCACCACCCCCTTACAGGGTTAAAAAGAAAGATTCCTACTTTCATTGCTACCTGCTTGCTGGCTAGCCAGCTAGCCAGCCCTGTGGGCCTTGCTGCTGCTGCAGCCAAAAAACAAAAGGTGGTGCTGCTGCTGCTGCTTCTGCTGCTTCTGCTTGTGTCTGGCCGCTGTTGGAGCGTCCAGGCACAGGACTTCTGCTGCTGCTGACTAAATGGCCTCCTTAATTGGATCATTTGAGTAGCCAGCACACCTGTGCAGGTAGGGCATGACATGATAGGCAGCTGCCTTGATAGCGGGTGGGTGCTGAATGTTCCTAATTGACAAAATAAGATTAATGCTTATGAAGAAATATAAAATCTCATCCCTTCCCCAATATCGCGCCACACCCCTACCCCTTAATTCCCTGGTTGAACTTGATGGACATATGTCTTTTTTCGACCGTACTAACTATGTAACTATGTAACATAACATGGGGGGGGGGGGGGGGGTCTCCTGGCTGTTCACACAGGTGTGTCATTGCTGTACATTGACCATGCATTGCTTCTGTGGTATTGCAAAGGCAAAGACAAATGCTTCCAGCCATCCATTGCACTAATGGATTGGTCATCAGCTGGCTGTCTATGTCCCGCATCAATATAGACCAAAGTACAGAGGGTTAGGCTATGCTATTGTGCACCTACCTGATGCATCAGAAGGTGCGAGGCCCTTGCTAAATTCTGTGCACAGACTTTGAGATCTATACTTTAGACTGTATCTAAACCTGCTCCAACATGGACTGACATTCTGGCCTACTTTCAGCCGATGCGACTTGTCTGTCGCTGAACAGTCGCTTTTTATGTATTCAGCACCTATGTATAATGTTGTAAAAATGCTCTAGAAGCTAAAGTCGCAGAAATGTCACACATATTTGGCCTGCAACTTTCTGTGCGACAAATTCAGACAGGAAAAATCAGTATAAATCCTTAGAAAATTATCCCCCAGTGTCTCCATCTGCTGGCGGTATTGAATAAGCATTGCTGCACTGATGGGGTATGCATTAGACGAAAAAAAAGAAGAAAAAGAAGAATAATACGCCCAGAAAAGAGGCGAAAAGGAGAAAAACGTAAAAAAACGTGAAAAAAAAGTAAGAGGAAGAGAAGGGAAAAAAAGGTGGAAATGGGTTTAAAAGTGATTTCGGCGGAGAAATATATATATATATATATATATATATATATATATATATATATATATACGCGCACACACACACATATATATAAACGTATTCTCCGTTGAGATATTGCAGCCGCTGCTGTGTCCAGGCCCAGGAGCCTTAGCACTGTGCTGTGATGTCACTCAATACCACTGACATCACTAGGTGTAAACAACATCTCTCCTTTGCTGTGTATGTGACTATGGAGCTGTTTGGTGATGTCGTCTATTATGGCCTTCATAGAAGCAACAGGAGATTGTTGCATCCATCTAGAACCCTCAGAACTACAGTGCTATGATGTCACTCACTTCCACAGGCCTTGCAGAGTGTAAACAACAACAACCCAGCTTTGTTGTGTATGTAACCATAGGGATTTGTGATGTCACCTAGAACCTTCACAGCAGCGACAGCTTTATGAGGAGCATCAGCACTGCTCTGCCTGAGCAGAACCATCACCGCCATAGGTTGTCAAATAACCCGGATTTAACCCACACAGGTAAGTCCAATGGGGTGCAGGCATGTCCTCTATGCTTACAGCTTCCCGTGGGTGTTGGTTTGATACCGTTTGGGGACAGCCAAGGAGGCATCTGCAGGCAACAAAGGTAGGTGTGTGCTTGTGTGTGTGTTTCCTATGCAGATCCTAAGCCCAGTGTCACATGCAAGTAGGAGGAGTAAGAAGGGTTCCTGGCAAATCCGGGTTATGGATTGCATTTAAAAAGGCCCCGTGGGAGTGCAATGGGCCCCTGTCTTGCTGCTTAGCAATAATGGTATGGGTTTAGGTTCTGCTGTGTGTACTGGTGGTTGACTGCCCCCCAGCCCAGAGTGTGCATGGAAAATTGTCTGGCAGCCTCCCTGACAGCAAGCAGTGATAGTGCCCATGAAGGGGACCTTGTTGGGCCCGCCCCTTTCACGGTTATCGCTTCTCGGCCTTTTGGCTAAGATCAAGTGTAGTATCTGTTCTTATCAGTTTAATATCTGATACGTCCCCTATCTGGGGACCATATATTAAATGGATTTTTGAGAACGGGGGCCGATTTCGAAGCTTGCTTCCGTCGCCCTATGCATTGACCCGATATGGCAGTATCTTCGGGTACAGTGCACCACCCCCTTACAGGGTTAAAAAGAAAGATTCCTACTTTCATTGCTACCTGCTTGCTGGCTAGCCAGCTAGCCAGCCCTGTGGGCCTTGCTGCTGCTGCAGCCAAAAAACAAAAGGTGGTGCTGCTGCTGCTTCTGCTGCTTCTGCTTGTGTCTGGCCGCTGTTGGAGCGTCCAGGCACAGGACTTCTGCTGCTGCTGACTAAATGGCCTCCTTAATTGGATCATTTGAGTAGCCAGCACACCTGTGCAGGTAGGGCATGACATGATAGGCAGCTGCCTTGATAGCGGGTGGGTGCTGAATGTTCCTAATTGACAAAATAAGATTAATGCTTATGAAGAAATATAAAATCTCATCCCTTCCCCAATATCGCGCCACACCCCTACCCCTTAATTCCCTGGTTGAACTTGATGGACATATGTCTTTTTTCGACCGTACTAACTATGTAACTATGTAACATAACATGGGGGGGGGGGGGGGGGTCTCCTGGCTGTTCACACAGGTGTGTCATTGCTGTACATTGACCATGCATTGCTTCTGTGGTATTGCAAAGGCAAAGACAAATGCTTCCAGCCATCCATTGCACTAATGGATTGGTCATCAGCTGGCTGTCTATGTCCCGCATCAATATAGACCAAAGTACAGAGGGTTAGGCTATGCTATTGTGCACCTACCTGATGCATCAGAAGGTGCGAGGCCCTTGCTAAATTCTGTGCACAGACTTTGAGATCTATACTTTAGACTGTATCTAAACCTGCTCCAACATGGACTGACATTCTGGCCTACTTTCAGCCGATGCGACTTGTCTGTCGCTGAACAGTCGCTTTTTATGTATTCAGCACCTATGTATAATGTTGTAAAAATGCTCTAGAAGCTAAAGTCGCAGAAATGTCACACATATTTGGCCTGCAACTTTCTGTGCGACAAATTCAGACAGGAAAAATCAGTATAAATCCTTAGAAAATTATCCCCCAGTGTCTCCATCTGCTGGCGGTATTGAATAAGCATTGCTGCACTGATGGGGTATGCATTAGACGAAAAAAAAGAAGAAAAAGAAGAATAATACGCCCAGAAAAGAGGCGAAAAGGAGAAAAACGTAAAAAAACGTGAAAAAAAAGTAAGAGGAAGAGAAGGGAAAAAAAGGTGGAAATGGGTTTAAAAGTGATTTCGGCGGAGAAATATATATATATATATATATATATATATATATATATATATATATATATACGCGCACACACACACATATATATAAACGTATTCTCCGTTGAGATATTGCAGCCGCTGCTGTGTCCAGGCCCAGGAGCCTTAGCACTGTGCTGTGATGTCACTCAATACCACTGACATCACTAGGTGTAAACAACATCTCTCCTTTGCTGTGTATGTGACTATGGAGCTGTTTGGTGATGTCGTCTATTATGGCCTTCATAGAAGCAACAGGAGATTGTTGCATCCATCTAGAACCCTCAGAACTACAGTGCTATGATGTCACTCACTTCCACAGGCCTTGCAGAGTGTAAACAACAACAACCCAGCTTTGTTGTGTATGTAACCATAGGGATTTGTGATGTCACCTAGAACCTTCACAGCAGCGACAGCTTTATGAGGAGCATCAGCACTGCTCTGCCTGAGCAGAACCATCACCGCCATAGGTTGTCAAATAACCCGGATTTAACCCACACAGGTAAGTCCAATGGGGTGCAGGCATGTCCTCTATGCTTACAGCTTCCCGTGGGTGTTGGTTTGATACCGTTTGGGGACAGCCAAGGAGGCATCTGCAGGCAACAAAGGTAGGTGTGTGCTTGTGTGTGTGTTTCCTATGCAGATCCTAAGCCCAGTGTCACATGCAAGTAGGAGGAGTAAGAAGGGTTCCTGGCAAATCCGGGTTATGGATTGCATTTAAAAAGGCCCCGTGGGAGTGCAATGGGCCCCTGTCTTGCTGCTTAGCAATAATGGTATGGGTTTAGGTTCTGCTGTGTGTACTGGTGGTTGACTGCCCCCCAGCCCAGAGTGTGCATGGAAAATTGTCTGGCAGCCTCCCTGACAGCAAGCAGTGATAGTGCCCATGAAGGGGACCTTGTTGGGCCCGCCCCTTTCACGGTTATCGCTTCTCGGCCTTTTGGCTAAGATCAAGTGTAGTATCTGTTCTTATCAGTTTAATATCTGATACGTCCCCTATCTGGGGACCATATATTAAATGGATTTTTGAGAACGGGGGCCGATTTCGAAGCTTGCTTCCGTCGCCCTATGCATTGACCCGATATGGCAGTATCTTCGGGTACAGTGCACCACCCCCTTACAGGGTTAAAAAGAAAGATTCCTACTTTCATTGCTACCTGCTTGCTGGCTAGCCAGCTAGCCAGCCCTGTGGGCCTTGCTGCTGCTGCAGCCAAAAAACAAAAGGTGGTGCTGCTGCTGCTTCTGCTGCTTCTGCTTGTGTCTGGCCGCTGTTGGAGCGTCCAGGCACAGGACTTCTGCTGCTGCTGACTAAATGGCCTCCTTAATTGGATCATTTGAGTAGCCAGCACACCTGTGCAGGTAGGGCATGACATGATAGGCAGCTGCCTTGATAGCGGGTGGGTGCTGAATGTTCCTAATTGACAAAATAAGATTAATGCTTATGAAGAAATATAAAATCTCATCCCTTCCCCAATATCGCGCCACACCCCTACCCCTTAATTCCCTGGTTGAACTTGATGGACATATGTCTTTTTTCGACCGTACTAACTATGTAACTATGTAACATAACATGGGGGGGGGGGGGGGGGGGTCTCCTGGCTGTTCACACAGGTGTGTCATTGCTGTACATTGACCATGCATTGCTTCTGTGGTATTGCAAAGGCAAAGACAAATGCTTCCAGCCATCCATTGCACTAATGGATTGGTCATCAGCTGGCTGTCTATGTCCCGCATCAATATAGACCAAAGTACAGAGGGTTAGGCTATGCTATTGTGCACCTACCTGATGCATCAGAAGGTGCGAGGCCCTTGCTAAATTCTGTGCACAGACTTTGAGATCTATACTTTAGACTGTATCTAAACCTGCTCCAACATGGACTGACATTCTGGCCTACTTTCAGCCGATGCGACTTGTCTGTCGCTGAACAGTCGCTTTTTATGTATTCAGCACCTATGTATAATGTTGTAAAAATGCTCTAGAAGCTAAAGTCGCAGAAATGTCACACATATTTGGCCTGCAACTTTCTGTGCGACAAATTCAGACAGGAAAAATCAGTATAAATCCTTAGAAAATTATCCCCCAGTGTCTCCATCTGCTGGCGGTATTGAATAAGCATTGCTGCACTGATGGGGTATGCATTAGACGAAAAAAAAGAAGAAAAAGAAGAATAATACGCCCAGAAAAGAGGCGAAAAGGAGAAAAACGTAAAAAACGTGAAAAAAAAGTAAGAGGAAGAGAAGGGAAAAAAAGGTGGAAATGGGTTTAAAAGTGATTTCGGCGGAGAAATATATATATATATATATATATATATATATATATATATATATATACGCGCACACACACACATATATATAAACGTATTCTCCGTTGAGATATTGCAGCCGCTGCTGTGTCCAGGCCCAGGAGCCTTAGCACTGTGCTGTGATGTCACTCAATACCACTGACATCACTAGGTGTAAACAACATCTCTCCTTTGCTGTGTATGTGACTATGGAGCTGTTTGGGTGATGTCGTCTATTATGGCCTTCATAGAAGCAACAGGAGATTGTTGCATCCATCTAGAACCCTCAGAACTACAGTGCTATGATGTCACTCACTTCCACAGGCCTTGCAGAGTGTAAACAACAACAACCCAGCTTTGTTGTGTATGTAACCATAGGGATTTGTGATGTCACCTAGAACCTTCACAGCAGCGACAGCTTTATGAGGAGCATCAGCACTGCTCTGCCTGAGCAGAACCATCACCGCCATAGGTTGTCAAATAACCCGGATTTAACCCACACAGGTAAGTCCAATGGGGTGCAGGCATGTCCTCTATGCTTACAGCTTCCCGTGGGTGTTGGTTTGATACCGTTTGGGGACAGCCAAGGAGGCATCTGCAGGCAACAAAAGGTAGGTGTGTGCTTGTGTGTGTGTTTCCTATGCAGATCCTAAGCCCAGTGTCACATGCAAGTAGGAGGAGTAAGAAGGGTTCCTGGCAAATCCGGGTTATGGATTGCATTTAAAAAGGCCCCGTGGGAGTGCAATGGGCCCCTGTCTTGCTGCTTAGCAATAATGGTATGGGTTTAGGTTCTGCTGTGTGTACTGGTGGTTGACTGCCCCCCAGCCCAGAGTGTGCATGGAAAATTGTCTGGCAGCCTCCCTGACAGCAAGCAGTGATAGTGCCCATGAAGGGGACCTTGTTGGGCCCGCCCCTTTCACGGTTATCGCTTCTCGGCCTTTTGGCTAAGATCAAGTGTAGTATCTGTTCTTATCAGTTTAATATCTGATACGTCCCCTATTTGGGGACCATATATTAAATGGATTTTTGAGAACGGGGGCCGATTTCGAAGCTTGCTTCCGTCGCCCTATGCATTGACCCGATATGGCAGTATCTTCGGGTACAGTGCACCACCCCCTTACAGGGTTAAAAAGAAAGATTCCTACTTTCATTGCTACCTGCTTGCTGGCTAGCCAGCTAGCCAGCCCTGTGGGCCTTGCTGCTGCAGCCAAAAAACAAAAGGTGGTGCTGCTGCTGCTGCTTCTGCTGCTTCTGCTTGTGTCTGGCCGCTGTTGGAGCGTCCAGGCACAGGACTTCTGCTGCTGCTGACTAAATGGCCTCCTTAATTGGATCATTTGAGTAGCCAGCACACCTGTGCAGGTAGGGCATGACATGATAGGCAGCTGCCTTGATAGCGGGTGGGTGCTGAATGTTCCTAATTGACAAAATAAGATTAATGCTTATGAAGAAATATAAAATCTCATCCCTTCCCCAATATCGCGCCACACCCCTACCCCTTAATTCCCTGGTTGAACTTGATGGACATATGTCTTTTTTCGACCGTACTAACTATGTAACTATGTAACATAACATGGGGGGGGGGGGTCTCCTGGCTGTTCACACAGGTGTGTCATTGCTGTACATTGACCATGCATTGCTTCTGTGGTATTGCAAAGGCAAAGACAAATGCTTCCAGCCATCCATTGCACTAATGGATTGGTCATCAGCTGGCTGTCTATGTCCCGCATCAATATAGACCAAAGTACAGAGGGTTAGGCTATGCTATTGTGCACCTACCTGATGCATCAGAAGGTGCGAGGCCCTTGCTAAATTCTGTGCACAGACTTTGAGATCTATACTTTAGACTGTATCTAAACCTGCTCCAACATGGACTGACATTCTGGCCTACTTTCAGCCGATGCGACTTGTCTGTCGCTGAACAGTCGCTTTTTATGTATTCAGCACCTATGTATAATGTTGTAAAAATGCTCTAGAAGCTAAAGTCGCAGAAATGTCACACATATTTGGCCTGCAACTTTCTGTGCGACAAATTCAGACAGGAAAAATCAGTATAAATCCTTAGAAAATTATCCCCCAGTGTCTCCATCTGCTGGCGGTATTGAATAAGCATTGCTGCACTGATGGGGTATGCATTAGACGAAAAAAAAGAAGAAAAAGAAGAATAATACGCCCAGAAAAGAGGCGAAAAGGAGAAAAACGTAAAAAAACGTGAAAAAAAAGTAAGAGGAAGAGAAGGGAAAAAAAGGTGGAAATGGGTTTAAA
>NW_026609709.1:0-26062 GCF_029499605.1 Hyla sarda
AATACCAGAGCCCCCCCATAATACCAGAGCCCCCCCCCATAATACCAGGACCCTCCATAATACCAGAGCCTCCCCATAATACCAGAGCCCCTCCATAATACCAGAGCCCCCCCATAATACCAGAGCCCCCCCCCATAATACCAGAGCCCCTCCATAATACCAGAGCCCCCCCATTAATACCAGAGCCCCTCCATAATACCAGAGCCCCTCCATAATACCAGAGCCCCTCCATAATACCAGAGCCCCCCCATAATACCAGAGCCCCTCCATAATACCAGAGCCCCTCCATAATACCAGAGCCGCTCCATAATACCAGGAGCCCCTCCATAATACCAGGAGCCCCTCCATAATACCAGAGCCCCCCCATAATACCAGAGCCCCCCCCATGATACCAGAGCCCCTCCATAATACCAGAGCCCCCCCATAATACCAGAGCCCCTCCATAATACCAGAGCCCCTCCATAATATCAGAGCCCCCCCATTAATACCAGAGCCCCTCCATAATACCAGAGCCCCTCCATAATACCAGAGCCCCTCCATAATACCAGAGCCCCTCCATAATACCAGAGCCCCTCCATAATACCAGAGCCCCTCCATAATACCAGGCCCCCCCCCATAATACCAGAGCCCCTCCATAATACCAGGCCCCCCCATAATACCAGGACCCCTCCCTAATACCACAGCCCCCCCATAATACCAGAGCCCCTCCATAATACCAGAGCCCCTCCATAATACCAGAGCCCCCCCATAATACCAGAGCCCCTCCATAATACCAGAGCCCCCCCATAATACCAGAGCCCCCCCCCATAATACCAGAGCCCCCCCATTAATACCAGAGCCCCTCCATAATACCAGAGCCCCTCCATAATACCAGAGCCCCTCCATAATACCAGAGCCCCCCCATAATACCAGAGCCCCTCCATAATACCAGAGCCCCTCCATAATACCAGGCCCCCCCATAATACCAGAGCCCCTCCATAATACCAGAGCCCCCCCATAATACCAGAGCCCCCCCCA
This sequence comes from Hyla sarda, assembly GCF_029499605.1. Lineage (NCBI taxonomy): Eukaryota > Metazoa > Chordata > Amphibia > Anura > Hylidae > Hyla > Hyla sarda. The sequence goes on from NW_026609709.1 coordinate 1,018, forward strand.
TGATACCAGAGCCCCTCCATAATACCAGAGCCCCCCCCATAATACCAGAGCCCTCCATAATACCAGAGCCCCTCCATAATACCAGAGCCCCTCCATAATACCAGAGCCCCCCATAATACCAGAGCCCTCCCATAATACCAGAGCCCCCTCCATAATACCAGAGCCCCCCCAATAATACCAGAGCCCCTCCATAATACCAGAGCCCCTCCATAATACCAGAGCCCCTCCATAATACCAGAGCCCCCCCCCCTCCATAATACCAGAGCCCCTCCATAATACCAGAGCCCCCCCCCCCTCCATAATACCAAAGCCCCCCCATAATACCAGAGCCCCTCCATAATACCAGGACCCCTCCATAATACCAGGACCCCTCCATAATACCAGGACCCCTCCATAATACCACAGCCCCCCATAATACCAGAGCCCCTCCATAATACCAGAGCCCCCTCCATAATACCAGAGCCCCCCCATAATATCAGAGCCCCCTCCATAATACCAGAGCCCTCCATAATACCAGAGCCCCCCCATAATACCAGGACCCCTCCATAATACCAGGACCCCTCCATAATACCAGAGCCCCTCCATAATACCAGAGCCCCTCCATAATACCAGAGCCCCCTCCATAATACCAGAGCCCCCCCATAATATCAGAGCCCCCTCCATAATACCAGAGCCCTCCATAATACCAGAGCCCCCCCATAATACCAGGACCCCTCCATAATACCAGGACCCCTCCATAATACCAGAGCCCCTCCATAATACCAGAGCCCCTCCATAATACCAGAGCCCCTCCATAATACCAGAGCCCCTCCATAATACCAGAGCCCCTCCATAATACCAGGACCCCTCCATAATACCAGAGCCCCTCCATAATACCAGAGCCCTCCATAATACCAGAGCCCCTCCATAATACCAGAGCCCCTCCATAATACCAGGCCCCCCCATAATACCAGGGCCCCTCCATAATACCAGAGCCCCCCCATAATACCAAAGCCCCTCCATAATACCAGAGCCCCTCCATAATACCAGAGTCCCTCCATAATACCAGGACCCCTCCATAATACCAGAGCCCCCCCATAATACCAGAGCCCCCCCATAATACCAGAGCCCCCCCATAATACCAGAGCCCCCTCCATAATACCAGGACCTCTCCATAATACCCGGACCCCTCCATAATACCAGAGCCCCTCCATAATACCAGGGCCCCTCCATAATACCAGAGCCCTCCATAATACCAGAGCCACTCCATAATACCAGAGCCCCTCCATAATACCAGGACCCCTCCATAATACCAGAGCCCCTCCATAATACCAGAGCCCCCCTCCATAATACCAGAGCCCCTCCATAATACCAGGACCCCTCCATAATACCAGAGCCCCTCCATAATACCAGGACCCCTCCATAATACCAGAGCCCCTCCATAATACCAGAGCCCCCCCCATAATACCAGAGCCCCCCCCCCCCATAATACCAGGACCCCTCCATAATACCAGAGCCCCTCCATAATACCAGAGCCCCCCCATAATACCAGAGCCCCTCTATAATACCAGAGCCCTCCCATAATACCAGAGCCCCTCCATAATACCAGAGCCCTCCATAATACCAGAGCCCCCCCATAATACCAGAGCCCCTCTATAATACCAGAGCCCCCCCATAATACCAGAGCCCCTCCATAATACCAGAGCCCTCCCTAATACCAGAGCCCTCCATAATACCAGAGCCCCTCCATAATACCAGAGCCCCCCCATAATACCAGAGCCCCCCCATAATACCAGAGCCCCTCCATAATACCAGAGCCCCTCCATAATACCAGAGCCCCCCCATAATACCAGAGCCCCTCCATAATACCAGAGCCCCTCCATAATACCAGAGCCCCCCATAATACCAGAGCCCTCCATAATACCAGAGCCCCTCCATAATACCAGAGCCCCCCCCATAATACCAGGACCCCTCCATAATACCAGAGCCCCTCCATAATACCAGGACCCCTCCATAATACCAGGACCCCTCCATAATACCAGAGCCCCTCCATAATAACAGAGCCCCCCCATAATACCAGGGCCCCTCCATAATACCAGAGCCCCTCCATAATACCAGGACCCCTCCATAATACCAGAGCCCCTCCATAATACCAGAGCCCCCCATAATACCAGAGCCCCCCCCCCCCATAATACCAGGACCCCTCCATAATACCAGAGCCCCTCCATAATACCAGGACCCCTCCATAATACCACAGCCCCCATAATACCAGAGCCCCTCCATAATACCAGAGGCCCCTCCATAATACCAGAGCCCCCCCATAATACCAGAGCCCCCTCCATAATACCAGAGCCCCCCCATAATACCAGAGCCCCTCCATAATACCAGGATCCCTCCATAATACCAGAGCCCCTCCATAATACCAGAGCCGCTCCATAATACCAGGACCCCTCCATAATACCAGAGCCTCTCCATAATACCAGAGCCCCTCCATAATACCAGAGCCCCTCCATAATACCAGAGCCCCTCCATAATACCAGAGCCCCTCCATAATACCAGGACCCCTCCATAATACCAGAGCCCCTCCATAATACCAGAGCCCTCCATAATACCAGAGCCCCTCCATAATACCAGAGCCCCTCCATAATACCAGAGCCCCTCCATAATACCAGGCCCCCCCATAATACCAGGGCCCCTCCATAATACCAGAGCCCCCCCATAATACCAGAGCCCCTCCATAATACCAGAGCCCCTCCATAATACCAGAGCCCCTCCATAATACCAGAGCCCCCCCATAATACCAGGGCCCCTCCATAATACCAGAGCCCCTCCATAATACCAGAGCCCCTCCATAATACCAGGACCCCTCCATAATACCAGAGCCCTCCCATAATACCAGGACCCCTCCATAATACCAGGACCCCTCCATAATACCAGGGCCCCCCCTCCATAATACCAGGGCCCCCCCTCCATAATACCAGGGCCCCCCCTCCATAATACCAGGGCCCCCCCTCCATAATACCAGAGCCCCCCCATAATACCAGAGCCCCTCCATAATACCAGAGCCCCTCCATAATACCAGAGCCCCTCCATAATACCAGAGCCCTCCATAATACCAGAGCCCCCCCATAATACCAGAGCCCCTCCATAATACCAGAGCCCCTCCATAATATCAGAGCCCCTCCATAATACCAGAGCCCCCCCATAATACCAGAGCCCCTCTATAATACCAGAGCCCCTCCATAATACCAGGACCCCTCTATAATACCAGAGCCCCCCCATAATACCAGGACCCCTCCATAATACCAGGACCCCTCCATAATACCAGAGCCCCTCCATAATATCAGAGCCCCTCCATAATACCAGAGCCCCCCCCATAATACCAGAGCCCTCTATAATACCAGAGCCCTCCATAATACCAGAGCCCCTCCATAATACCAGGACCCCTCTATAATACCAGAGCCCCCCATAATACCAGAGCCCCTCCATAATACCAGAGCCCCTCCATAATACCAGAGCCCCTCCATAATACCAGGACCCCTCTATAATACCAGAGCCCCCCCATAATACCAGGACCCCTCCATAATACCAGGACCCCTCCATAATACCAGAGCCCCTCCATAATACCAGAGCCCCCCCATAATACCAGAGCCCCCCATAATACCAGAGCCCCTCCATAATACCAGAGCCCCCCCATAATACCAGAGCCCCTCCATAATACCAGTGCCCCTCCATAATACCAGAGCCCCTCCATAATACCAGAGCCCTCCCATAATACCAGGGCCCCTCTCATAATACCAGAGCCCCTCCATAATACCAGAGCCCCTCCATAATACCAGAGCCCCTCCATAATACCAGAGCCCCCCCATAATACCAGGACCCCTCCATCATACCAGAGCCCTCCATAATACCAGAGCCCCTCCATAATACCAGAGCCCCTTCATAATACCAGGACCCCTCCATAATACCAGAGCCCCTCCATAATACCAGGACCCCTCCATAATACCAGAGCCCCTCCATAATACCAGAGCCCCCCCCCCCCATAATACCAGGACCCCTCCATAATACCAGAGCCCCTCCATAATACCAGAGCCCTCCCATAATACCAGGATCCCCCCATAATACCAGAGCCCCTCCATAATACCAGAGCCCCCCCATAATACCAGGACCCCTCCATAATACCAGAGCCCCCCCCATAATACCAGGACCCCTCCATAATACCAGAGCCCCTCCATAATACCAGAGCCCTCCCATAATACCAGGATCCCCCCATAATACCAGAGCCCCTCCATAATACCAGAGCCCCCCCATAATACCAGGACCCCTCCATAATACCAGAGCCCCCCCATAATACCAGGACCCCTCCATAATACCAGAGCCCCTCCATAATACCAGAGCCCCTCCATAATACCAGGACCCCTCCATAATACCAGAGCCCCTCCATAATACCAGGACCCCTCCATAATACCAGAGCCCCTCCATAATACCAGAGCCCCTCCATAATACCAGAGCCCCTCCATAATACCAGAGCCCCCCCATAATACCAGAGCCCCCCCATAATACCAGAGCCCCTCCATAATACCAGGGCCCCTCCATAATACCAGGGCCCCTCCATAATACCAGGACCCCTCCATAATACCAGAGCCCCCCCATAATACCAGAGCCCCCCATAATACCAGAGCCCCTCCATAATACCAAAGCCCCCCCATAATACCAGAGCCCCTCCATAATACCAGAGCCCCTCCATAATACCAGAGCCCCTCCATAATACCAGAGCCCCCCCATAATACCAGAGCCCCTCCATAATACCAGAGCCCCTCCATAATACCAGAGTCCCTCCATAATACCAGAGCCCTCCATAATACCAGGACCCCTCCATAATACCAGAGCCCCTCCATAATACCAGAGCCCCTCCATAATACCAGAGCCCCTCCATAATACCAGAGCCCCTCCATAATACCAGGGCCCCTCCATAATACCAGAGCCCCTCCATAATACCAGAGCCCCCCCATAATACCAGGACCCCTCCATAATACCAGAGCCCCCCTTCATAATACCAGAGCCCCTCCATAATACCAGAGCCCCTCCATAATACCAGAGCCCCCCCATAATACCAGAGCCCCTCCATAATACCAGAGCCCCTCCATAATACCAGAGCCCCCCCATAATACCAGAGCCCCCCCATAATACCAGAGCCCCTCCATAATACTAGAGACTCTCCATAATACCAGAGCCCCTCCATAATACCAGAGCCCCCCATAATACCAGAGCCCCTCCATAATAACAGAGCCCCTCCATAATACCAGGACCCCTCCATAATACCAGAGCCCCTCCATAATACCAGAGCCCCCCCATAATACCAGGGCCCCCCCATAATACCAGAGCCCCTCCATAATACCAGAGACCCTCCATAATACCAGAGCCCTCCATAATACCAGAGCCCCTCCATAATACCAGAGCCCCTCCATAATACCAGGACCCCTCCATAATACCAGGACCCCTCCATAATACCAGGACCCCTTCATAATACCAGGACCCCTCCATAATACCAGAGCCCCTCCATAATACCAGAGCCCCTCCATAATACCAGAGCCCCTCCATAATACCAGAGCCCTCCATAATACCAGAGCCCCTCCATAATACCAGAGCCCCTCCATAATACCAGAGCCCCTCCATAATACCAGGACCCCTCCATAATACCAGAGCCCCTCCATAATACCAGAGCCCTCCATAATACCAGAGCCCCTCCATAATACCAGAGCCCCCCCATAATACCAGAGCCCCCCCATAATACCAGAGCCCCTCCATAATACCAGGACCCCTCCATAATACCAGAGCCCCTCCATAATACCAGAGCCCCCCCATAATACCAGAGCCCCTCCATAATACCAGAGCCCCCCATAATACCAGGACCCCTCTATAATACCAGAGCCCCCCCCATAATACCAGAGCCCCTCCATAATACCAGAGCCCCTCCATAATACCAGAGCCCCTCCATAATACCAGAGCCCCCCATAATACCAGAGCCCCTCCATAATACCAGAGCCCCTCCATAATACCAGAGCCCCTCCATAATACCAGAGTCCCTCCATAATACCAGAGCCCCCCATAATACCAGAGCCGCTCCATAATACCAGAGCCCCCCCCATAATACCAGAGCCCCTCCATAATACCAGAGCCCCCCCATAATACCAGAGCCCCCCCATAATACCAGAGCCCTCCATAATACCAGGACCCCTCCATAATACCAGGACCCCTCCATAATACCAGGACCCCTCCATAATACCAGAGCCCCTCCATAATACCAGGACCCCCCCCATAATACCAGAGCCCCTCCATAATACCAGGACCCCTCCATAATACCAGAGCCCCTCCATAATACCAGAGCCCCTCCATAATACCAGAGTCCCTCCATAATACCAGAACCCCTCCATAATACCAGAGCCCCCCATAATACCAGAGCCCCCCCCCCTCCATAATACCAGAACCCCTCCATAATACCAGAGCCCCCCCCCCTCCATAATACCAGAGTCCCTCCATAATACCAGAGCCCCCCCCCTCCATAATACCAGAGCCCCTCCATAATACCAGAGCCCTCCATAATACCAGAGCCCCTCCATAATACCAGAGCCCCCCCATAATACCAGAGCCCCCCCATAATACCAGAGCCCCTCCATAATACCAGAGCCCCCCCATAATACCAGAGGCCCCCCATAATACCAGAGCCCCTCCATAATACCAGAACCCCTCCATAATACCAGGACCCTCCATAATACCAGAGCCCCCCCCCCCATAATACCAGAGCCCCTCTATAATACCAGAGCCCCCCCATAATACCAGAGCCCTCTATAATACCAGAGCCCCTCCATAATACCAGAGCCCCCCCATAATACCAGAGCCCCTCCATAATACCAGAGCCCCTCCATAATACCAGAGCCCCTCCATAATACCAGGACCCCTCCATAATACCAGGACCCCCCCATAATACCAGAGCCCCTCCATAATACCAGAGCCCCTCCATAATACCAGAGCCCCCCCCCCCCTCCATAATACCAGAGCTCCTCCATAATACCAGAGCCCCTCCATAATACCAGAGCCCCTCCATAATACCAGAGCCCCTCCATAATACCAGAGCCCCTCCATAATACCAGAGCTCCTCCATAATACCAGAGCCCCTCCATAATACCAGAGCCCCTCCATAATACCAGGACCCCTCTATAATACCAGAGCCCCTCCATAATACCAGAACCCCTCCATAATACCAGGACCCCTCCATAATACCAGAGCCCCTCTATAATACCAGAGCCCCTCCATAATACCAGGACCCCTCCATAATACCAGAGCCCCTCCATAATACCAGAGCCCCCCCATAATACCAGAGCCCCTCCATAATACCAGAGCCCCTCTATAATACCAGAGCCCTCCATAATACCAGAGCCCCTCCATAATACCAGAGCCCCTCCATAATACCAGGACCCCTCCATAATACCAGAGCCCCCCCATAATACCAGAGCCCCTCCATAATACCAGAGCCCCTCCATAATACCAGGACCCCTCTATAATACCAGAGCCCCTCCATAATACCAGAGCCCTCCCATAATACCAGAGCCCCCCCATAATACCAGGACCCCTCCATAATACCAGGACCCCTCCATAATACCAGGACCCCTCCATAATACCAGGACCCCTCCATAATACCAGAGCCCTCCATAATACCAGGGCCCCTCCATAATACCAGGGCCCCCCCATAATACCAGAGCCCCTCCATAATACCAGAGCCCCCCCATAATACCAGAGCCCCTCCATAATACCAGAGCCCCTCCATAATACCAGGGCCCCCCCTCCATAATACCAGAGCCCCTCCATAATACCAGAGCCCCTCCATAATACCAGAGCCCCTCCATAATACCAGGACCCCTCTATAATACCAGAGCCCCCCCCATAATACCAGGACCCTCCATAATATCAGAGCCCCTCCATAATACCAGAGCCCCCCATAATACCAGAGCCCCTCCATAATACCAGAGCCCCCCCATAATACCAGAGCCCCCCCATAATACCAGAGCCCCTCCATAATACCAGAGCCCCTCCATAATACCAGGACCCCTCCATAATACCAGAGCCCTCCCATAATACCAGAGCCCCTCCATAATACCAGGACCCCTCCATAATACCAGGACCCCTCCATAATACCAGGACCCCTCCATAATACCAGGGCCCCCCCATAATACCAGAGCCCCTCCATAATACCAGGGCCCCTCCATAATACCAGGGCCCCCCCATAATACCAGAGCCCCTCCATAATACCAGGGCCCCTCCATAATACCAGGGCCCCCCCTCCATAATACCAGGGCCCCCCTCCATAATACCAGAGCCCCTCCATAATACCAGGGCCCCCCCTCCTTAATACCAGAGCCCCTCCATAATACCAGAGCCCCTCCATAATACCAGGGCCCCCCCATAATACCAGAGCCCCTCCATAATACCAGGGCCCCTCCATAATACCAGGGCCCCCCTCCATAATACCAGAGCCCCTCCATAATACCAGGGCCCCCCCTCCATAATACCAGAGCCCCTCCATAATACCAGAGCCCCCCATAATACCAGAGCCCCCCATAATACCAGAGCCCCCCCATAATACCAGGACCCCTCCATAATACCAGAGCCCCTCCATAATACCAGAGCCCCTCCATAATACCAGAGCCCCCCATAATACCAGAGCCCCTCCATAATACCAGAGCCCCTTCATAATACCAGAGCCCCTCCATAATACCAGAGCCCCTCCATAATAACAGGGCCCCTCCATAATACCAGGGCCCCTCCATAATACCAGAGCCCCTCCATAATACCAGAGCCCCTCCATAATACCAGAGCCACTCCATAATACCAGAGCCCCCCCATAATACCAGAGCCCCTCCATAATACCAGAGCCCCTCCATAATACCAGAGCCCCCCCCCATAATACCAGAGCCCCTCCATAATACCAGAGCCCCTCCATAATACCAGAGCCCCTCCATAATACCAGAGCCCCCCCATAATACCAGAGCCCCTCCATAATACCAGAGCCCTCCATAATACCAGAGCCCCCCCATAATACCAGAGCCCCCCCATAATACCAGAGCCCCTCCATAATACCAGAGCCCCCCCCCATAATACCAGAGCCCCTCCATAATACCAGAGCCCCCCATAATACCAGAGCCCCCCCATAATACCAGAGCCCCCCCATAATACCAGAGCCCTCCATAATACCAGAGCCCCTCCATAATACCAGAGCCCCCCCATAATACAAGAGCCCTCCATAATACCAGGACCCCTCCATAATACCAGAGCCCCTCCATAATACCAGGGCCCCTCCATAATACCAGAGCCCTCCATAATACCAGGACCCCTCCATAATACCAGAGCCCCCTCCATAATACCAGGACCCCTCCATAATACCAGGACCCCTCCATAATACCAGGACCCCTCCATAATACCAGGACCCCTCCATAATACCAGAGCCCCCTCCATAATACCAGAGCCCCCCATAATACCAGAGCCCCCCATAATACCAGAGCCCCTCCATAATACCAGAGCCCCTCCATAATACCAGAGCCCCCCCATAATACCAGGCCCCCCCATAATACCAGAGCCCCCCATAATACCAGAGCCCCCCATAATACCAGAGCCCCCCCATAATACCAGAGCCCCTCCATAATACCAGAGCCCCCATAATACCAGAGCCCCCCCATAATACCAGAGCCCCCCCATAATACCAGAGCCCCTCCATAATACCAGAGCCCCCCCATAATACCAGAGCCCCCCATAATACCAGAGCCCTCCATAATACCAGGACCCCTCCATAATACCAGGACCCCTCCATAATACCAGGACCCCTCCATAATACCAGAGCCCCTCCATAATACCAGAGCCCCTCCATAATACCAGGACCCCCCCCATAATACCAGAGCCCCTCCATAATACCAGGACCCCTCCATAATACCAGAGCCCCTCCATAATACCAGAGTCCCTCCATAATACCAGAACCCCTCCATAATACCAGAGCCCCCATAATACCAGAGGCCCCCCCCTCCATAATACCAGAACCCCTCCATAATACCAGAGCCCCCCCCCCTCCATAATACCAGAGTCCCTCCATAATACCAGAGCCCCCCCTCCATAATACCAGAGCCCCTCCATAATACCAGAGCCCTCCATAATACCAGAGCCCCTCCATAATACCAGAGCCCCCCCCATAATACCAGAGCCCTCCATAATACCAGAGCCCCTCCATAATACCAGAGCCCCCCATAATACCAGAGCCCCCCCATAATACCAGAGCCCCCCCATAATACCAGAGCCCCTCCATAATACCAGAACCCCTCCATAATACCAGGACCCTCCATAATACCAGAGCCCCTCTATAATACCAGAGCCCCCCCCATAATACCAGAGCCCTCTATAATACCAGAGCCCCCTCCATAATACCAGAGCCCCCCCATAATACCAGAGCCCCTCCATAATACCAGAGCCCTCCATAATACCAGAGCCCCTCCATAATACCAGGACCCCTCCATAATACCAGGACCCCCCCATAATACCAGAGCCCCTCCATAATACCAGAGCCCCTCCATAATACCAGAGCCCCCCCCCTCCATAATACCAGAGCCCCTCTATAATACCAGAGCCCCTCCATAATACCAGAGCCCCTCCATAATACCAGAGCCCCTCCATAATACCAGAGCCCCTCTATAATACCAGAGCTCCTCCATAATACCAGAGCCCTCCCATAATACCAGGACCCCTCTATAATACCAGAGCCCTCCATAATACCAGAGCCCCTCCATAATAACCAGAGCCCCTCCATAATACCAGGACCCCTCCATAATACCAGAGCCCCCCATAATACCAGAGCCCCTCCATAATACCAGAGCCCTCCATAATACCAGAGCCCTCCATAATACCAGGACCCCTCCATAATACCAGAGCCCCTCCATATACCAGAGCCCTCCCATAATACCAGAGCCCCTCCATAATACCAGGACCCCTCCATAATACCAGGACCCCTCCATAATACCAGAGACCCCTCCATAATACCAGGACCCCCTCCATAATACCAGGGCCCCCCTCCATAATACCAGAGCCCCCCATAATACCAGACCCCCCATAATACCAGAGCCCCTCCATAATACCAGAGCCCTCCATAATACCAGAGCCCCTCAATAATACCAGAGCCCTCATAATACCAGGGCCCCTCCATAATACCAGGGCCCCCCCCATAATACCAGAGCCCCTCCATAATACCAGAGCCCCCCCATAATACCAGAGCCCTCCATAATACCAGAGCCCCTCCATAATACCAGGGCCCCCCTCCATAATACCAGAGCCCCTCCATAATACCAGAGCCCCTCCATAATACCAGAGCCCCTCCATAATACCAGGACCCCTCTATAATACCAGAGCCCCCCCATAATACCAGGACCCTCCATAATACCAGGAGCCCCTCCATAATACCAGAGCCCCCCATAATACCAGAGCCCCTCCATAATACCAGAGCCCCCTCCATAATACCAGAGCCCCCCCATAATACCAGAGCCCCCCATAATACCAGAGCCCCCCATAATACCAGAGCCCTCCATAATATCAGAGCCCCTCCATAATACCAGAGCCCCTCCATAATACCAGGACCCTCCATAATACCAGAGCCCCTCCCATAATACCAGAGCCCTCCATAATACCAGGACCCCTCCATAATACCAGGACCCCTCCATAATACCAGGACCCCCTCCATAATACCAGGGCCCCCCATAATACCAGAGCCCTCCATAATACCAGGGCCCCTCCATAATACCAGGCCCCCCATAATACAGAGCCCCCTCCATAATACCAGGGCCCCTCCATAATACCAGTGCCCCCTCCATAATACCAGGGCCCCTCCATAATACAGAGCCCCCCAATACAGGGCCCCTCCTTAATACCAGAGGCCCCTCCATAATACCAGAGCCCCTCCATAATACCAGGGCCCCCCATATACCAGAGCCCCTCCATAATACCAGGGCCCCTCATAATACCAGAGCCCCCTCCATAATACCAGAGCCCTCCATAATACCAGGGCCCCCCTCCATAATACCAGAGCCCCTCCATAATACCAAGAGCCCCTCCATAATACCAGAGCCCCCATAATACCAGAGCCCCCATAATACAGAGCCCCCATAATACCAGAGCCCCCCCATAATACCAGAGGCCCCCTCCATAATACCAGAGCCCCTCCATAATACCAGAGCCCCCCATAATACCAGAGCCCCTCCATAATACAGAGCCCCTCCATAATACCAGGGCCCCTCCATAATACCAGAGCCCCTCCATAATACCAGAGCCCCTCCATAATACCAGAGCCACTCCATAATACCAAGAGCCCCCCATAATACCAGAGCCCCCTCCATAATACCAGAGCCCCCCCCCCATAAGTACCAGAGCCCTCCATAATACCAGAGCCCCTCCATAATACCAGAGCCCCTCCATAATACCAGAGCCCCCCATAATACCAGAGCCTCATAATACAGCCCCCCATAATACCAGAGCCCCTCCATAATACCAGAGCCCCCACCATAATACCAGAGCCCCCCATAATACCAGAGCCCCCATAATACCAGAGCCCCTCCATAATACCAGAGCCCCTCCATAATACCAGAGCCCCATCATAATACCAGAGCCCCTCCATAATACCAGAGCCCCCCCATAATACCAGAGACCCTCCCATAATACCAGAGCCCCTCCATAACCCATAATACCAGAGCCCTCCATAATACCAGAGCCCCTCCATAATACCAGAGCCCCCCCATAATACCAGAGCCCTCCATAATACCAGAGCCCCCTCCATAATACCAGGGCCCCTCCATAATACCAGAGCCCCTCCATAATACCAGAGCCCCTCCATAATACCAGAGCCCTCCATAATACCAGGACCCCTCCATAATACCAGAGCCCCCTCCATAATACCAGGACCCCTCCATAATACCAGGACCCCTCCATAATACCAGAGCCCCTCCATAATACCAGGACCCCTCCATAATACCAGGACCCCTCCATAATACCAGAGCCCCTCCATAATACCAGAGCCCCTCCATAATACCAGAGCCCCCCATAATACCAGAGCCCCCCATAATACCAGAGCCCCTCCATAATACCAGAGCCCCTCCATAATACCAGAGCCCCCCCATAATACCAGGCCCCCCCATAATACCAGAGCCCCCCATAATACCAGAGCCCCCCATAATACCAGAGCCCCCCATAATACCAGAGCCCCCCCATAATACCAGAGCCCCTCCATAATACCAGAGCCCCCATAATACCAGAGCCCCCCCATAATACCAGAGCCCCCCCATAATACCAGAGCCCCTCCATAATACCAAAGCCCCCCCATAATACCAGAGCCCCCCCATAATACCAGAGCCCCCCCATAATACCAGAGCCCCTCCATAATACCAGAGCCCCCCCCATAATACCAGAGCCCCCCCATAATACCAGAGCCCTCCATAATACCAGGACCCCTCCATAATACCAGGACCCCTCCATAATACCAGGACCCCTCCATAATACCAGAGCCCCTCCATAATACCAGGACCCCCCCCCATAATACCAGAGCCCCTCCATAATACCAGGACCCCTCCATAATACCAGAGCCCCTCCATAATACCAGAGTCCCTCCATAATACCAGAACCCCTCCATAATACCAGAGCCCCCCATAATACCAGAGCCCCCCCCCTCCATAATACCAGAACCCCTCCATAATACCAGAGCCCCCCCCCCCTCCATAATACCAGAGTCCCTCCATAATACCAGAGCCCCCCCCTCCATAATACCAGAGCCCCTCCATAATACCAGAGCCCTCCATAATACCAGAGCCCCTCCATAATACCAGAGCCCCCCCATAATACCAGAGCCCCTCCATAATACCAGAGCCCCTCCATAATACCAGAGCCCCCCCATAATACCAGAGCCCCCCCATAATACCAGAGCCCCCCCATAATACCAGAGCCCCTCCATAATACCAGAACCCCTCCATAATACCAGGACCCTCCATAATACCAGAGCCCCTCTATAATACCAGAGCCCCCCCATAATACCAGAGCCCTCTATAATACCAGAGCCCCTCCATAATACCAGAGCCCCCCCATAATACCAGAGCCCCTCCATAATACCAGAGCCCCTCCATAATACCAGAGCCCCTCCATAATACCAGGACCCCTCCATAATACCAGGACCCCCCCCATAATACCAGAGCCCCTCCATAATACCAGAGCCCCTCCATAATACCAGAGCCCCCCCCCCCTCCATAATACCAGAGCCCCTCTATAATACCAGAGCCCCTCCATAATACCAGAGCCCCTCCATAATACCAGAGCCCCTCCATAATACCAGAGCCCCTCTATAATACCAGAGCTCCTCCATAATACCAGAGCCCCTCCATAATACCAGGACCCCTCTATAATACCAGAGCCCTCCATAATACCAGAGCCCCTCCATAATACCAGAGCCCCTCCATAATACCAGGACCCCTCCATAATACCAGAGCCCCCCCATAATACCAGAGCCCCTCCATAATACCAGAGCCCCTCCATAATACCAGAGCCCCTCCATAATACCAGGACCCCTCCATAATACCAGAGCCCCTCCATAATACCAGAGCCCTCCCATAATACCAGAGCCCCCCCATAATACCAGGACCCCTCCATAATACCAGGACCCCTCCATAATACCAGGACCCCTCCATAATACCAGGACCCCTCCATAATACCAGGACCCCTCAATAATACCAGAGCCCTCCATAATACCAGGGCCCCTCCATAATACCAGGGCCCCCCCCATAATACCAGAGCCCCTCCATAATACCAGAGCCCCCCCATAATACCAGAGCCCCTCCATAATACCAGAGCCCCTCCATAATACCAGGGCCCCCCCTCCATAATACCAGAGCCCCTCCATAATACCAGAGCCCCTCCATAATACCAGAGCCCCTCCATAATACCAGGACCCCTCTATAATACCAGAGCCCCCCCCATAATACCAGGACCCTCCATAATACCAGAGCCCCTCCATAATACCAGAGCCCCCCATAATACCAGAGCCCCTCCATAATACCAGAGCCCCCCCATAATACCAGAGCCCCCCCATAATACCAGAGCCCCCCCATAATACCAGAGCCCTCCATAATATCAGAGCCCCTCCATAATACCAGAGCCCCTCCATAATACCAGGACCCCTCCATAATACCAGAGCCCTCCCATAATACCAGAGCCCCTCCATAATACCAGGACCCCTCCATAATACCAGGACCCCTCCATAATACCAGGACCCCTCCATAATACCAGGGCCCCCCCCATAATACCAGAGCCCCTCCATAATACCAGGGCCCCTCCATAATACCAGGGCCCCCCCATAATACCAGAGCCCCTCCATAATACCAGGGCCCCTCCATAATACCAGGGCCCCCCCTCCATAATACCAGGGCCCCCTCCATAATACCAGAGCCCCTCCATAATACCAGGGCCCCCCCTCCTTAATACCAGAGCCCCTCCATAATACCAGAGCCCCTCCATAATACCAGGGCCCCCCCCATAATTACCAGAGCCCCTCCATAATACCAGGGCCCCTCCATAATACCAGGGCCCCCCTCCATAATACCAGAGCCCCTCCATAATACCAGGGCCCCCCCTCCATAATACCAGAGCCCCTCCATAATACCAGAGCCCCTCCATAATACCAGAGCCCCCCCATAATACCAGAGCCCCCCCATAATACCAGAGCCCCCCCATAATACCAGCCCCCCATAATACCAGGACCCCTCCATAATACCAGAGCCCCTCCATAATACCAGAGCCCCCCATAATACCAGAGCCCCTCCATAATAACAGGGCCCCTCCATAATACCAGAGCCCTCCATAATACCAGAGCCCCTCCATAATACCAGAGCCCCTCCATAATACCAGAGCCACTCCATAATACCAGGGCCCCTCCATAATACCAGAGACCCTCCATAATACCAGAGCCCCCCCCCATAATACCAGAGCCCCTCCATAATACCAGAGCCCCTCCATAATACCAGAGCCCCTCCATAATACCAGAGCCCCCCCATAATACCAGAGCCCCTCCATAATACCAGAGCCCTCCATAATACCAGAGCCCCCCCATAATACCAGAGCCCCCCCATAATACCAGAGCCCCCCCATAATACCAGAGCCCCCCATAATACCAGAGCCCCCCATAATACCAGAGCCCCTCCATAATACCAGAGCCCCCCATAATACCAGAGCCCCTCCATAATACCAGAGCCCCTCCATAATACCAGAGCCCCTCCATAATACCAGAGCCCCCCCATAATACCAGAGCCCCCCCATAATACCAGAGCCCCTCCATAATACCAGAGCCCCCCCATAATACCAGAGCCCCCCCCATAATACCAGGGGCCCCCCCATAATACCAGAGCCCCCCCATAATACCAGAGCCCCCATAATACCAGAGCCCCCCCCATAATACCAGAGCCCCCCCATAATACCAGGACCCCTCCATAATACCAGAGCCCCTCCATAATACCAGAGCCCCTCCATAATACCAGAGCCCCTCCATAATACCAGAGCCCCTCCATAATACCAGGACCCCCTCCATAATACCAGGGCCCTCCATAATACCAGAGCCCTCCATAATACCAGAGCCCCTCCATAATACCAGAGCCCCCCCATAATACCAGAGCCAACAGACCCATAATTCCAGACCCCACCATAATACCAGAGCCCCTCCATAATACCAGAGCCCCTCCCATAATCCAGAGCCCCCCATAATACCAGAGCCCCTCCATAATACCAGAGCCCCTCCATAATACCAGGGCCCTCCATAATACCAGAGCCCCTCCATAATACCAGAGCCCCTCCATAATACCAGAGCCCCTCCATAATACCAGGACCCCTCCATAATACCAGAGCCCCTCCATAATACCAGAGCCCCCCCCATAATACCAGAGCCCCTCCATAATACCAGAGCCCCTCCATAATACCAGAGCCCCTCCATAATACCAGGGCCCTCCATAATACCAGAGCCCCTCCATAATACCAGAGCCCCTCCATAATACCAAGAGCCCCTCCATAATACCAGGACCCCCTCCATAATACCAGGACCCCTCCATAATACCCAGAGCCCCAGAGCCCCTCCATAATACCAGAGCGAAGAGGAGAGGAGCGAAAGGGCTGAGGGAGGAGCGAAAGGGCAGGGGAGGAGCGAAAGGGCTGAGGGGAGGAGCGGGCCGGTGCATGGGTTCTGGAACTCTCGTCACCGCTGAGCTCCGGGCTTCAACAACATGGCGACCGGATGTGCTCCCCTTCTACCCTCCGGTACCAGACACCGCCTACTTAGACGTCAATCAAAGAAACAGGAAGTGACGCCAAAAGTTGAACTAAGACCCGGGAGCAGCGGTGAGTACGGAAAGGGGGAGACTGAGAGGAGGATACAGGGGGGGATATCACAGTACAGAGGAGGATACAGGGGGGGATATCACAGTACAGAGGAGGATACAGGGGGGGGATATCACAGTACAGAGGAGGATACAGGGGAGATATCACAGTACAGAGGAGGATACAGGGGGGGGATATCACAGTACAGAGGAGGATACAGGGGGGGATATCACAGTACAGAGGAGGATACAGGGGGGGATATCACAGTACAGAGGAGGATACAGGGGGGGGATATCACAGTACAGAGGAGGATACAGGGGGATATCACAGTACAGAGGAGGATACAGGGGGGATATCACAGTACAGAGGAGGATACAGGGGGGGGATATCACAGTACAGAGGAGGATACAGGGGGGATATCACAGTACAGAGGAGGATACAGGGGGGGGGGATATCACAGTACAGAGGAGGGATACAGGGGGGGGATATCACAGTACAGAGGAGGATACAGGGGGATATCACAGTACAGAGGAGGATACAGGGGGATATCACAGTACAGAGGAGGATACAGGGGGGATATCACAGTACAGAGGAGGATACAGGGGGGGATATCACAGTACAGAGGAGGATACAGGAGGGGGATATCACAGTACAGAGGAGGATACAGGGGGGATATCACAGTACAGAGGAGGATACAGGGAGGGGGATATCACAGTACAGAGGAGGATACAGGGGGGATATCACAGTACAGAGGAGGATACAGGGGGGGGATATCACAGTACAGAGGAGGATACAGGGGGGGATATCACAGTACAGAGGAGGATACAGGAGGGGGATATCACAGTACAGAGGAGGATACAGGGGGATATCACAGTACAGAGGAGGATACAGGGGGATATCACAGTACAGAGGAGGATACAGGGGGGGGATATCACAGTACAGAGGAGGATACAGGGGGGGGATATCACAGTACAGAGGAGGATACAGGGGGGGGATATCACAGTACAGAGGAGGATACAGGGGGATATCACAGTACAGAGGAGGATACAGGGGGATATCACAGTACAGAGGAGGATACAGGGGGGATATCACAGTACAGAGGAGGATACAGGGGGGGGATATCACAGTACAGAGGAGGATACAGGAGGGGGATATCACAGTACAGAGGAGGATACAGGGGGATATCACAGTACAGAGGAGGATACAGGGAGGGGGATATCACAGTACAGAGGAGGATACAGGGGGATATCACAGTACAGAGGAGGATACAGGGGGGATATCACAGTACAGAGGAGGATACAGGGGGGGATATCACAGTACAGAGGAGGATACAGGAGGGGGATATCACAGTACAGAGGAGGATACAGGGGGGGATATCACAGTACAGAGGAGGATACAGGAGGGGGATATCACAGTACAGAGGAGGATACAGGGGGATATCACAGTACAGAGGAGGATACAGGGGGGGGGGATATCACAGTACAGAGGAGGATACAGGGGGGATATCACAGTACAGAGGAGGATACCGGGGGGGATATCACAGTACAGAGGAGGATACAGGGGGGGATATCACAGTACAGAGGAGGATACAGGGGGAGATATCACAGTACAGAGGAGGATACAGGAAGGGATATCACAGTACAGAGGAGGATACAGGGGGGGATATCACAGTACAGAGGAGGATACAGGGGGGGGATATCACAGTACAGAGGAGGATACAGGGGGGGGGATATCACAGTACAGAGGAGGATACAGGGGGGGATATCACAGTACAGAGGAGGATACAGGGGGGGATATCACAGTACAGAGGAGGATACAGGGGGAGATATCACAGTACAGAGGAGGATACAGGAAGGGATATCACAGTACAGAGGAGGATACAGGGGGAGATATCACAGTACAGAGGAGGATACAGGGGGAGATATCACAGTACAGAGGAGGATACAGGGGGAGATATCACAGTACAGAGGAGGATACAGGGGGAGATATCACAGTACAGAGGAGGATACAGGGGGGGGATATCACAGTACAGAGGAGGATACGGGGGGATATCACAGTACAGAGGAGGATACAGGGGGGATATCACAGTACAGAGGAGGATACAGGGGGGGATATCACAGTACAGAGGAGGATACAGGGGGGGATATCACAGTACAGAGGAGGATACAGGGGGGGATATCACAGTACAGAGGAGGATACAGGGGGAGATATCACAGTACAGAGGAGGATAACAGGAAGGGATATCACAGTACAGAGGAGGATACAGGGGGAGATATCACAGTACAGAGGAGGATACAGGGGGATATATCACAGTACAGAGGAGGATACAGGGGGAGATATCACAGTACAGAGGAGGATACAGGGGGGGGGATATCACAGTACAGAGGAGGATACGGGGGGGATATCACAGTACAGAGGAGGATACGGGGGGATATCACAGTACAGAGGAGGATACAGGGGGGATATCACAGTACAGAGGAGGATACGGGGGGGATATCACAGTACAGAGGAGGATACAGGGGGGGGGGGATATCACAGTACAGAGGAGGATACAGGGGGGGGATATCACAGTACAGAGGGAGGATACAGGGGGGGGATATCACAGTACAGAGGAGGATACAGTGGGGGATATCACAGTACAGAGGAGGATACAGGGGGGGGGGATATCACAGTACAGAGGAGGATACGGGGGGATATCACAGTACAGAGGAGGATACAGGGGGGGGATATCACAGTACAGAGGAGGATACAGGGGGGGGGGATATCACAGTACAGAGGAGGATACAGGGGGGGGGATATCACAGTACAGAGGAGGATACAGGGGGGGAGATATCACAGTACAGAGGAGGATACAGGGGGAGATATCACAGTACAGAGGAGGATACAGGGGGGGAGATATCACAGTACAGAGGAGGATACAGGGGGGAGATATCACAGTACAGAGGAGGATACAGGGGGGGGGATATCACAGTACAGAGGAGGATACGGGGGGGATATCACAGTACGAGGGAGATATCACAGTACAGAGGAGGATACGGGGGGATATCACAGTACAGAGGAGGATACAGGGGGGGGATATCACAGTACAGAGGAGGATACAGGGGGGGATATCACAGTACAGAGGAGGATACAGGGGGGGGGATATCACAGTACAGAGGAGGATACAGGGGGGGGGATATCACAGTACAGAGGAGGATACAGGGGGGGGGATATCACAGTACAGAGGAGGATACAGGGGGGGTATCACAGTACAGAGGAGGATACAGGGGGGATATCACAGTACAGAGGGAGATATCACAGTACAGAGGAGGATACAGGGGGGGGAGATATCACAGTACAGAGGAGGATACAGGGGGGGATATCACAGTACAGAGGAGGATACCAGGGGGGGGGATATCACAGTACAGAGGAGGATACAGGGGGGGGATATCACAGTACAGAGGAGGATACAGGGGGAGATATCACAGTACAGAGGAGGATACAGGGGGATATCACAGTACAGAGGAGGATACAGGGGGGATATCACAGTACAGAGGAGGATACAGGGGGGATATCACAGTACAGAGGAGGATACAGGGGGGATATCACAGTACAGAGGAGGATACAGGGGGGATATCACAGTACAGAGGAGGATACAGGGGGAGATATCACAGTACAGAGGAGGATACAGGGGGAGATATCACAGTACAGAGGAGGATACAGGGGGGATATGACAGTACAGAGGAGGATACAGGGGGAGATATCACAGTACAGAGGAGGATACGGGGGGGATATCACAGTACAGAGGAGGATACAGGGGGGGATATCACAGTACAGAGGAGGATACAAGGGGGATATCACAGTACAGAGGGAGTTATCACAGTAGAGAGGAGGATACAGGGGGAGATATCACAGTACAGAGGAGGATACAGGGGGAGATATCACAGTACAGAGGAGGATACAGGGGAGATATCACAGTACAGAGGAGGATACAGGGGGAGATATCACAGTACAGAAGAGGATACAGGGGGAGATATCACAGTACAGAGGAGGATACAGGAAGGGATATCACAGTACAGAGGAGGATACAGGAAGGGACATCACAGTACAGAGGAGGATACAGGAAGGGATATCACAGTACAGAGGAGGATACAGGGGGGGATATCACAGTACAGAGGAGGATACAGGGGGAGATATCACAGTACAGAGGAGGATACAGGGGGAGATATCACAGTACAGAGGAGGATACAGGGGGATATCACAGTACAGAGGAGGATACAGGGGGGGGATATCACAGTACAGAGGAGGATACAGGGGGAGATATCACAGTACAGAGGAGGGATACAGGGGGGGGATATCACAGTACAGAGGAGGATACGGGGGGGATATCACAGTACAGAGGGAGATATCACAGTACAGAGGAGGATACAGGGGGGGATATCACAGTACAGAGGAGGATACAGGGGGGGATATCACAGTACAGAGGAGGATACAGGGGGGGAGATATCACAGTACAGAGGAGGATACAGGGGGGGGAGATATCACAGTACAGAGGAGGATACAGGGGGGGAGATATCACAGTACAGAGGAGGATACAGGGGGGGAGATATCACAGTACAGAGGAGGATACAGGGGGGGAGATATCACAGTACAGAGGAGGATACAGGGGGGGAGATATCACAGTACAGAGGAGGATACAGGGGGGATATCACAGTACAGAGGAGGATACAGGGGTGGAGGATATCACAGTACAGAGGAGGATACAGGGGGATATCACAGTACAGAGGAGGATACAGGGGGATATCACAGTACAGAGGAGGATACAGGGGGGGATATCACAGTACAGAGGAGGATACAGGGGGAGATATCACAGTACAGAGGAGGATACAGGGGGGGGATATGACAGTACAGAGGAGGATACAGGGGGAGATATCACAGTACAGAGGAGGATACAGGGGGTGATATCACAGTACAGAGGAGGATACAAGGGGGGATATCACAGTACAGAGGGAGATATCACAGTACAGAGGAGGATACAGGGGGAGATATCACAGTACAGAGGAGGATACAGGGGGAGATATCACAGTACAGAGGAGGATACAGGGGGGATATCACAGTACAGAGGGAGGATACAGGGGGAGATATCACAGTACAGAGGAGGATACAGGGGGAGATATCACAGTACAGAGGAGGATACAGGGGGGGGATATCACAGTACAGACGAGGATACGGGGGGGATATCACAGTACAGAGGGAGATATCACAGTACAGAGGAGGATACGGGGGGATATCACAGTACAGAGGAGGATACGGGGGGATATCACAGTACAGAGGAGGATACAGGGGGGGGATATCACAGTACAGAGGAGGATACAGGGGGGGGATATCACAGTACAGAGGAGGATACAGGGGGGGGGGATATCACAGTACAGAGGAGGATACAGGGGGGGGGGATATCACAGTACAGAGGAGGATACAGGGGGGGGATATCATAGTACAGAGGAGGATACAGGGGGGGTATCACAGTACAGAGGAGGATACAGGGTGGGATATCACAGTACAGAGGGAGATATCACAGTACAGAGGAGGATACAGGGGGGGGGAGATATCACAGTACAGAGGAGGATACGGGGGGATATCACAGTACAGAGGAGCTTACAGGGGGGGGATATCACAGTACAGAGGAGGATACAGGGGGGGGGATATCGACAGTACAGAGGAGGATACAGGGGGGAGATATCACAGTACAGAGGAGGATACAGGGGGGGATATCACAGTACAGAGGAGGATACAGGGGGGGGATATCACAGTACAGAGGAGGAAACAGGGGGGGGATATCACAGTACAGAGGAGGATACAGGGGGGAGATATCACAGTACAGAGGAGGATACAGGGGGGGATATCAACAGTACAGAGGGAGATATCACAGTACAGAGGAGGATACAGGGGGGGAGATATCACAGTACAGATGAGGATACAGGGGGGAGATATCACAGTACAGAGGAGATACAGGGGGGAGATATCACAGTACAGAGGAGATACAGGGGGGAGATATCACAGTACAGAGGAGATACAGGGGGGAGATATCACAGTACAGAGGAGATACAGGGGGGAGATATCACAGTACAGAGGAGGATACAGGGGGGGAGATATCACAGTACAGAGGAGGATACAGGGGGGATATCATAGTACAGAGGAGGATACAGGGGGGATATCACAGTACAGAGGAAGGATACAGGGGGGATATCACAGTACAGAGGAGGATACAGGGGGATATCACAGTACAGAGGAGGATACAGAGGGGGGATATCACAGTACAGAGGAGGATACAGGGGGAGATATCACAGTACAGAGGAGGATACAGGGGAGATATCACAGTACAGAGGAGGATACAGGGGGGAGATATCACAGTACAGAGGAGGATACAGGGGGGGGATATCACAGTACAGACGAGGATACGGGGGGATATCACAGTACAGAGGGAGATATCACAGTACAGAGGAGGATACGGGGGGGATATCACAGTACAGAGGAGGATACGGGGGGGATATCACAGTACAGAGGAGCTTACAGGGGGGGGGATATCACAGTACAGAGGAGGATACAGGGGGGGGATATCACAGTACAGAGGAGGATACAGGGGGGGGATATCACAGTACAGAGGAGGATACAGGGGGGGGATATCACAGTACAGAGGAGGATACAGGGGGGGGATATCACAGTACAGAGGAGGATACAGGGGGGGATATCACAGTACAGAGGAGGATACAGGGGGGGATATCACAGTACAGAGGAGGATACAGGGGGGGATATCACAGTACAGAGGAGGATACAGGGGGGGAGATATCACAGTACAGAGGAGGATACAGGGGGGGGATATCACAGGTACAGAGGGAGATATCACAGTACAGAGGAGGATACAGGGGGGAGATATCACAGTACAGAGGAGATACAGGGGGGGAGATATCACAGTACAGAGGAGATACAGGGGGAGATATCACAGTACAGAGGAGGATACAGGGGGGGGGGTATCACAGTACAGAGGAGGATACAGGGGGAGATATCACAGTACAGAGGAGGATACAGGGGGGGGGGTATCACAGTACAGAGGAGGATACAGGGGGAGATATCACAGTACAGAGGAGGATACAGGGGGAGATATCACAGTACAGAGGAGGATACAGGGGGAGATATCACAGTACAGAGGAGGATACAGGGGGGATATCACAGTACAGAGGAGGATACAGGGGGGGGGATATCACAGTACAGAGGAGGATACAGGGGGGGTATAACAGTACAGAGGAGGATACAAGGGGGTTGGGGATATCGCAGTACCGAGGAGGATACAGGGGGGATATCGCAGTACTGAGGTAGGAGGATACAGGGGGAGATATCACAGTACAGAGGAGGATACAGGGGGAGATATCACAGTACAGAGGAGGATACAGGGGGAGATATCACAGTACAGAGGAGGATACAGGGGGGATATCACAGTACAGAGGAGGATACAGGGGGGGAGATATCGCAGTACAGAGGAGGATACAGGGGGGGGAGATATCGCAGTACAGAGGAGGATACAGGGGGGAGATATCGCAGTACAGAGGAGGATACAGGGGGGGGAGATAATCACAGTAACAGAGGAGGATACAGGGGGAGATATCGC
>NW_026609710.1:0-26010 GCF_029499605.1 Hyla sarda
CTGGCAAATCCGGGTTATGGATTGCATTTAAAAAGGCCCCGTGGGAGTGCAATGGGCCCCTGTCTTGCTGCTTAGCAATAATGGTATGGGTTTAGGTTCTGCTGTGTGTACTGGTGGTTGACTGCCCCCCAGCCCAGAGTGTGCATGGAAAATTGTCTGGCAGCCTCCCTGACATGCAAGCAGTGATAGTGCCCATGAAGGGGACCTTGTTGGGCCCGCCCCTTTCACGGTTATCGCTTCTCGGCCTTTTGGCTAAGATCAAGTGTAGTATCTGTTCTTATCAGTTTAATATCTGATACGTCCCCTATCTGGGGACCATATATTAAATGGATTTTTGAGAACGGGGGCCGATTTCGAAGCTTGCTTCCGTCGCCCTATGCATTGACCCGATATGGCAGTATCTTCGGGTACAGTGCACCACCCCCTTACAGGGTTAAAAAGAAAGATTCCTACTTTCATTGCTACCTGCTTGCTGGCTAGCCAGCTAGCCAGCCCTGTGGGCCTTGCTGCTGCTGCAGCCAAAAAACAAAAGGTGGTGCTGCTGCTGCTTCTGCTGCTTCTGCTTCTGCTTGTGTCTGGCCCCTGTTGGAGCGTCCAGGCACAGGACTTCTGCTGCTGCTGACTAAATGGCCTCCTTAATTGGATCATTTGAGTAGCCAGCACACCTGTGCAGGTAGGGCATGACATGATAGGCAGCTGCCTTGATAGCGGGTGGGTGCTGAATGTTCCTAATTGACAAAATAAGATTAATGCTTATGAAGAAATATAAAATCTCATCCCTTCCCCAATATCGCGCCACACCCCTACCCCTTAATTCCCTGGTTGAACGTGATGGACATATGTCTTTTTTCGACCGTACTAACTATGTAACTATGTAACATAACATGGGGGGGGGGGGGGGGGTCTCCTGGCTGTTCACACAGGTGTGTCATTGCTGTACATTGACCATGCATTGCTTCTGTGGTATTGCAAAGGCAAAGACAAATGCTTCCAGCCATCCATTGCACTAATGGATTGGTCATCAGCTGGCTGTCTATGTCCCGCATCAATATAGACCAAAGTACAGAGGGTTAGGCTATGCTATTGTGCACCTACCTGATGCATCAGAAGGTGCGAGGCCCTTGCTAAATTCTGTGCACAGACTTTGAGATCTATGCTTTAGACTGTATCTAAACCTGCTCCAACATGGACTGACATTCTGGCCTACTTTCAGCCGATGCGACTTGTCTGTCGCTGAACAGTCGCTTTTTATGTATTCAGCACCTATGTATAATGTTGTAAAAATGCTCTAGAAGCTAAAGTCGCAGAAATGTCACACATATTTGGCCTGCAACTTTCTGTGCGACAAATTCAGACAGGAAAAATCAGTATAAATCCTTAGAAAATTATCCCCCAGTGTCTCCATCTGCTGGCGGTATTGAATAAGCATTGCTGCACTGATGGGGTATGCATTAGACGAAAAAAAAGAAGAAAAAGAAGAATAATACGCCCAGAAAAGAGGCGAAAAGGAGAAAAACGTAAAAAAACGTGAAAAAAAAGTAAGAGGAAGAGAAGGGAAAAAAAGGTGGAAATGGGTTTAAAAGTGATTTCGGCGGAGAAATATATATATATATATATATATATATATATATATATATATATATGCGCACACACACACATAGATATAAACGTATTCTCCGTTGAGATATTGCAGCCGCTGCTGTGTCCAGGCCCAGGAGCCTTAGCACTGTGCTGTGATGTCACTCAATACCACTGACATCACTAGGTGTAAACAACATCTCTCCTTTGCTGTGTATGTGACTATGGAGCTGTTTGGTGATGTCGTCTATTATGGCCTTCATAGAAGCAACAGGAGATTGTTGCATCCATCTTGAACCCTCAGAACTACAGTGCTATGATGTCACTCACTTCCACAGGCCTTGCAGAGTGTAAACAACAACAACCCAGCTTTGTTGTGTATGTAACCAAAGGGATTTGTGATGTCACCTAGAACCTTCACAGCAGCGACAGCTTTATGAGGAGCATCAGCACTGCTCTGCCTGAGCAGAACCATCACCGCCATAGGTTGTCAAATAACCCGGATTTAACCCACACAGGTAAGTCCAATGGGGTGCAGGCATGTCCTCTATGCTTACAGCTTCCCGTGGGTGTTGGTTTGATACCGTTTGGGGACAGCCAAGGAGGCATCTGCAGGCAACAAAGGTAGGTGTGTGCTTGTGTGTGTGTTTCCTATGCAGATCCTAAGCCCAGTGTCACATGCAAGTAGGAGGAGTAAGAAGGGTTCCTGGCAAATCCGGGTTATGGATTGCATTTAAAAAGGCCCCGTGGGAGTGCAATGGGCCCCTGTCTTGCTGCTTAGCAATAATGGTATGGGTTTAGGTTCTGCTGTGTGTACTGGTGGTTGACTGCCCCCCAGCCCAGAGTGTGCATGGAAAATTGTCTGGCAGCCTCCCTGACAGCAAGCAGTGATAGTGCCCATGAAGGGGACCTTGTTGGGCCCGCCCCTTTCACGGTTATCGCTTCTCGGCCTTTTGGCTAAGATCAAGTGTAGTATCTGTTCTTATCAGTTTAATATCTGATACGTCCCCTATCTGGGGACCATATATTAAATGGATTTTTGAGAACGGGGGCCGATTTCGAAGCTTGCTTCCGTCGCCCTATGCATTGACCCGATATGGCAGTATCTTCGGGTACAGTGCACCACCCCCTTACAGGGTTAAAAAGAAAGATTCCTACTTTCATTGCTACCTGCTTGCTGGCTAGCCAGCTAGCCAGCCCTGTGGGCCTTGCTGCTGCTGCAGCCAAAAAACAAAAGGTGGTGCTGCTGCTGCTTCTGCTGCTTCTGCTTCTGCTTGTGTCTGGCCCCTGTTGGAGCGTCCAGGCACAGGACTTCTGCTGCTGCTGACTAAATGGCCTCCTTAATTGGATCATTTGAGTAGCCAGCACACCTGTGCAGGTAGGGCATGACATGATAGGCAGCTGCCTTGATAGCGGGTGGGTGCTGAATGTTCCTAATTGACAAAATAAGATTAATGCTTATGAAGAAATATAAAATCTCATCCCTTCCCCAATATCGCGCCACACCCCTACCCCTTAATTCCCTGGTTGAACGTGATGGACATATGTCTTTTTTCGACCGTACTAACTATGTAACTATGTAACATAACATGGGGGGGGGGGGGGGGGGTCTCCTGGCTGTTCACACAGGTGTGTCATTGCTGTACATTGACCATGCATTGCTTCTGTGGTATTGCAAAGGCAAAGACAAATGCTTCCAGCCATCCATTGCACTAATGGATTGGTCATCAGCTGGCTGTCTATGTCCCGCATCAATATAGACCAAAGTACAGAGGGTTAGGCTATGCTATTGTGCACCTACCTGATGCATCAGAAGGTGCGAGGCCCTTGCTAAATTCTGTGCACAGACTTTGAGATCTATGCTTTAGACTGTATCTAAACCTGCTCCAACATGGACTGACATTCTGGCCTACTTTCAGCCGATGCGACTTGTCTGTCGCTGAACAGTCGCTTTTTATGTATTCAGCACCTATGTATAATGTTGTAAAAATGCTCTAGAAGCTAAAGTCGCAGAAATGTCACACATATTTGGCCTGCAACTTTCTGTGCGACAAATTCAGACAGGAAAAATCAGTATAAATCCTTAGAAAATTATCCCCCAGTGTCTCCATCTGCTGGCGGTATTGAATAAGCATTGCTGCACTGATGGGGTATGCATTAGACGAAAAAAAAGAAGAAAAAGAAGAATAATACGCCCAGAAAAGAGGCGAAAAGGAGAAAAACGTAAAAAAACGTGAAAAAAAAGTAAGAGGAAGAGAAGGGAAAAAAAGGTGGAAATGGGTTTAAAAGTGATTTCGGCGGAGAAATATATATATATATATATATATATATATATATATATATATATATGCGCACACACACACATAGATATAAACGTATTCTCCGTTGAGATATTGCAGCCGCTGCTGTGTCCAGGCCCAGGAGCCTTAGCACTGTGCTGTGATGTCACTCAATACCACTGACATCACTAGGTGTAAACAACATCTCTCCTTTGCTGTGTATGTGACTATGGAGCTGTTTGGTGATGTCGTCTATTACGGCCTTCATAGAAGCAACAGGAGATTGTTGCATCCATCTTGAACCCTCAGAACTACAGTGCTATGATGTCACTCACTTCCACAGGCCTTGCAGAGTGTAAACAACAACAACCCAGCTTTGTCGTGTATGTAACCATAGGGATTGTGATGTCACCTAGAACCTTCACAGCAGCGACAGCTTTATGAGGAGCATCAGCACTGCTCTGCCTGAGCAGAACCATCACCGCCATAGGTTGTCAAATAACCCGGATTTAACCCACACAGGTAAGTCCAATGGGGTGCAGGCATGTCCTCTATGCTTACAGCTTCCCGTGGGTGTTGGTTTGATACCGTTTGGGGACAGCCAAGGAGGCATCTGCAGGCAACAAAGGTAGGTGTGTGCTTGTGTGTGTGTTTCCTATGCAGATCCTAAGCCCAGTGTCACATGCAAGTAGGAGGAGTAAGAAGGGTTCCTGGCAAATCCGGGTTATGGATTGCATTTAAAAAGGCCCCGTGGGAGTGCAATGGGCCCCTGTCTTGCTGCTTAGCAATAATGGTATGGGTTTAGGTTCTGCTGTGTGTACTGGTGGTTGACTGCCCCCCAGCCCAGAGTGTGCATGGAAAATTGTCTGGCAGCCTCCCTGACAGCAAGCAGTGATAGTGCCCATGAAGGGGACCTTGTTGGGCCCGCCCCTTTCACGGTTATCGCTTCTCGGCCTTTTGGCTAAGATCAAGTGTAGTATCTGTTCTTATCAGTTTAATATCTGATACGTCCCCTATCTGGGGACCATATATTAAATGGATTTTTGAGAACGGGGGCCGATTTCGAAGCTTGCTTCCGTCGCCCTATGCATTGACCCGATATGGCAGTATCTTCGGGTACAGTGCACCACCCCCTTACAGGGTTAAAAAGAAAGATTCCTACTTTCATTGCTACCTGCTTGCTGGCTAGCCAGCTAGCCAGCCCTGTGGGCCTTGCTGCTGCTGCAGCCAAAAAACAAAAGGTGGTGCTGCTGCTGCTTCTGCTGCTTCTGCTTCTGCTTGTGTCTGGCCCCTGTTGGAGCGTCCAGGCACAGGACTTCTGCTGCTGCTGACTAAATGGCCTCCTTAATTGGATCATTTGAGTAGCCAGCACACCTGTGCAGGTAGGGCATGACATGATAGGCAGCTGCCTTGATAGCGGGTGGGTGCTGAATGTTCCTAATTGACAAAATAAGATTAATGCTTATGAAGAAATATAAAATCTCATCCCTTCCCCAATATCGCGCCACACCCCTACCCCTTAATTCCCTGGTTGAACGTGATGGACATATGTCTTTTTTCGACCGTACTAACTATGTAACTATGTAACATAACATGGGGGGGGGGGGGGGGGGTCTCCTGGCTGTTCACACAGGTGTGTCATTGCTGTACATTGACCATGCATTGCTTCTGTGGTATTGCAAAGGCAAAGACAAATGCTTCCAGCCATCCATTGCACTAATGGATTGGTCATCAGCTGGCTGTCTATGTCCCGCATCAATATAGACCAAAGTACAGAGGGTTAGGCTATGCTATTGTGCACCTACCTGATGCATCAGAAGGTGCGAGGCCCTTGCTAAATTCTGTGCACAGACTTTGAGATCTATGCTTTAGACTGTATCTAAACCTGCTCCAACATGGACTGACATTCTGGCCTACTTTCAGCCGATGCGACTTGTCTGTCGCTGAACAGTCGCTTTTTATGTATTCAGCACCTATGTATAATGTTGTAAAAATGCTCTAGAAGCTAAAGTCGCAGAAATGTCACACATATTTGGCCTGCAACTTTCTGTGCGACAAATTCAGACAGGAAAAATCAGTATAAATCCTTAGAAAATTATCCCCCAGTGTCTCCATCTGCTGGCGGTATTGAATAAGCATTGCTGCACTGATGGGGTATGCATTAGACGAAAAAAAAGAAGAAAAAGAAGAATAATACGCCCAGAAAAGAGGCGAAAAGGAGAAAAACGTAAAAAAACGTGAAAAAAAAGTAAGAGGAAGAGAAGGGAAAAAAAGGTGGAAATGGGTTTAAAAGTGATTTCGGCGGAGAAATATATATATATATATATATATATATATATATATATATATATATATATGCGCACACACACACATAGATATAAACGTATTCTCCGTTGAGATATTGCAGCCGCTGCTGTGTCCAGGCCCAGGAGCCTTAGCACTGTGCTGTGATGTCACTCAATACCACTGACATCACTAGGTGTAAACAACATCTCTCCTTTGCTGTGTATGTGACTATGGAGCTGTTTGGTGATGTCGTCTATTACGGCCTTCATAGAAGCAACAGGAGATTGTTGCATCCATCTTGAACCCTCAGAACTACAGTGCTATGATGTCACTCACTTCCACAGGCCTTGCAGAGTGTAAACAACAACAACCCAGCTTTGTTGTGTATGTAACCAAAGGGATTTGTGATGTCACCTAGAACCTTCACAGCAGCGACAGCTTTATGAGGAGCATCAGCACTGCTCTGCCTGAGCAGAACCATCACCGCCATAGGTTGTCAAATAACCCGGATTTAACCCACACAGGTAAGTCCAATGGGGTGCAGGCATGTCCTCTATGCTTACAGCTTCCCGTGGGTGTTGGTTTGATACCGTTTGGGGACAGCCAAGGAGGCATCTGCAGGCAACAAAGGTAGGTGTGTGCTTGTGTGTGTGTTTCCTATGCAGATCCTAAGCCCAGTGTCACATGCAAGTAGGAGGAGTAAGAAGGGTTCCTGGCAAATCCGGGTTATGGATTGCATTTAAAAAGGCCCCGTGGGAGTGCAATGGGCCCCTGTCTTGCTGCTTAGCAATAATGGTATGGGTTTAGGTTCTGCTGTGTGTACTGGTGGTTGACTGCCCCCCAGCCCAGAGTGTGCATGGAAAATTGTCTGGCAGCCTCCCTGACAGCAAGCAGTGATAGTGCCCATGAAGGGGACCTTGTTGGGCCCGCCCCTTTCACGGTTATCGCTTCTCGGCCTTTTGGCTAAGATCAAGTGTAGTATCTGTTCTTATCAGTTTAATATCTGATACGTCCCCTATCTGGGGACCATATATTAAATGGATTTTTGAGAACGGGGGCCGATTTCGAAGCTTGCTTCCGTCGCCCTATGCATTGACCCGATATGGCAGTATCTTCGGGTACAGTGCACCACCCCCTTACAGGGTTAAAAAGAAAGATTCCTACTTTCATTGCTACCTGCTTGCTGGCTAGCCAGCTAGCCAGCCCTGTGGGCCTTGCTGCTGCTGCAGCCAAAAAACAAAAGGTGGTGCTGCTGCTGCTTCTGCTGCTTCTGCTTCTGCTTGTGTCTGGCCCCTGTTGGAGCGTCCAGGCACAGGACTTCTGCTGCTGCTGACTAAATGGCCTCCTTAATTGGATCATTTGAGTAGCCAGCACACCTGTGCAGGTAGGGCATGACATGATAGGCAGCTGCCTTGATAGCGGGTGGGTGCTGAATGTTCCTAATTGACAAAATAAGATTAATGCTTATGAAGAAATATAAAATCTCATCCCTTCCCCAATATCGCGCCACACCCCTACCCCTTAATTCCCTGGTTGAACGTGATGGACATATGTCTTTTTTCGACCGTACTAACTATGTAACTATGTAACATAACATGGGGGGGGGGGGGGGGTCTCCTGGCTGTTCACACAGGTGTGTCATTGCTGTACATTGACCATGCATTGCTTCTGTGGTATTGCAAAGGCAAAGACAAATGCTTCCAGCCATCCATTGCACTAATGGATTGGTCATCAGCTGGCTGTCTATGTCCCGCATCAATATAGACCAAAGTACAGAGGGTTAGGCTATGCTATTGTGCACCTACCTGATGCATCAGAAGGTGCGAGGCCCTTGCTAAATTCTGTGCACAGACTTTGAGATCTATGCTTTAGACTGTATCTAAACCTGCTCCAACATGGACTGACATTCTGGCCTACTTTCAGCCGATGCGACTTGTCTGTCGCTGAACAGTCGCTTTTTATGTATTCAGCACCTATGTATAATGTTGTAAAAATGCTCTAGAAGCTAAAGTCGCAGAAATGTCACACATATTTGGCCTGCAACTTTCTGTGCGACAAATTCAGACAGGAAAAATCAGTATAAATCCTTAGAAAATTATCCCCCAGTGTCTCCATCTGCTGGCGGTATTGAATAAGCATTGCTGCACTGATGGGGTATGCATTAGACGAAAAAAAAGAAGAAAAAGAAGAATAATACGCCCAGAAAAGAGGCGAAAAGGAGAAAAACGTAAAAAAACGTGAAAAAAAAGTAAGAGGAAGAGAAGGGAAAAAAAGGTGGAAATGGGTTTAAAAGTGATTTCGGCGGAGTAATATATATATATATATATATATATATATATATATATATATATATATGCGCACACACACACATAGATATAAACGTATTCTCCGTTGAGATATTGCAGCCGCTGCTGTGTCCAGGCCCAGGAGCCTTAGCACTGTGCTGTGATGTCACTCAATACCACTGACATCACTAGGTGTAAACAACATCTCTCCTTTGCTGTGTATGTGACTATGGAGCTGTTTGGTGATGTCGTCTATTACGGCCTTCATAGAAGCAACAGGAGATTGTTGCATCCATCTTGAACCCTCAGAACTACAGTGCTATGATGTCACTCACTTCCACAGGCCTTGCAGAGTGTAAACAACAACAACCCAGCTTTGTTGTGTATGTAACCAAAGGGATTTGTGATGTCACCTAGAACCTTCACAGCAGCGACAGCTTTATGAGGAGCATCAGCACTGCTCTGCCTGAGCAGAACCATCACCGCCATAGGTTGTCAAATAACCCGGATTTAACCCACACAGGTAAGTCCAATGGGGTGCAGGCATGTCCTCTATGCTTACAGCTTCCCGTGGGTGTTGGTTTGATACCGTTTGGGGACAGCCAAGGAGGCATCTGCAGGCAACAAAGGTAGGTGTGTGCTTGTGTGTGTGTTTCCTATGCAGATCCTAAGCCCAGTGTCACATGCAAGTAGGAGGAGTAAGAAGGGTTCCTGGCAAATCCGGGTTATGGATTGCATTTAAAAAGGCCCCGTGGGAGTGCAATGGGCCCCTGTCTTGCTGCTTAGCAATAATGGTATGGGTTTAGGTTCTGCTGTGTGTACTGGTGGTTGACTGCCCCCCAGCCCAGAGTGTGCATGGAAAATTGTCTGGCAGCCTCCCTGACAGCAAGCAGTGATAGTGCCCATGAAGGGGACCTTGTTGGGCCCGCCCCTTTCACGGTTATCGCTTCTCGGCCTTTTGGCTAAGATCAAGTGTAGTATCTGTTCTTATCAGTTTAATATCTGATACGTCCCCTATCTGGGGACCATATATTAAATGGATTTTTGAGAACGGGGGCCGATTTCGAAGCTTGCTTCCGTCGCCCTATGCATTGACCCGATATGACAGTATCTTCGGGTACAGTGCACCACCCCCTTACAGGGTTAAAAAGAAAGATTCCTACTTTCATTGCTACCTGCTTGCTGGCTAGCCAGCTAGCCAGCCCTGTGGGCCTTGCTGCTGCTGCAGCCAAAAAACAAAAGGTGGTGCTGCTGCTGCTTCTGCTGCTTCTGCTTCTGCTTGTGTCTGGCCCCTGTTGGAGCGTCCAGGCACAGGACTTCTGCTGCTGCTGACTAAATGGCCTCCTTAATTGGATCATTTGAGTAGCCAGCACACCTGTGCAGGTAGGGCATGACATGATAGGCAGCTGCCTTGATAGCGGGTGGGTGCTGAATGTTCCTAATTGACAAAATAAGATTAATGCTTATGAAGAAATATAAAATCTCATCCCTTCCCCAATATCGCGCCACACCCCTACCCCTTAATTCCCTGGTTGAACGTGATGGACATATGTCTTTTTTCGACCGTACTAACTATGTAACTATGTAACATAACATGGGGGGGGGGGGGGGGGGTCTCCTGGCTGTTCACACAGGTGTGTCATTGCTGTACATTGACCATGCATTGCTTCTGTGGTATTGCAAAGGCAAAGACAAATGCTTCCAGCCATCCATTGCACTAATGGATTGGTCATCAGCTGGCTGTCTATGTCCCGCATCAATATAGACCAAAGTACAGAGGGTTAGGCTATGCTATTGTGCACCTACCTGATGCATCAGAAGGTGCGAGGCCCTTGCTAAATTCTGTGCACAGACTTTGAGATCTATGCTTTAGACTGTATCTAAACCTGCTCCAACATGGACTGACATTCTGGCCTACTTTCAGCCGATGCGACTTGTCTGTCGCTGAACAGTCGCTTTTTATGTATTCAGCACCTATGTATAATGTTGTAAAAATGCTCTAGAAGCTAAAGTCGCAGAAATGTCACACATATTTGGCCTGCAACTTTCTGTGCGACAAATTCAGACAGGAAAAATCAGTATAAATCCTTAGAAAATTATCCCCCAGTGTCTCCATCTGCTGGCGGTATTGAATAAGCATTGCTGCACTGATGGGGTATGCATTAGACGAAAAAAAAGAAGAAAAAGAAGAATAATACGCCCAGAAAAGAGGCGAAAAGGAGAAAAACGTAAAAAAACGTGAAAAAAAATTAAGAGGAAGAGAAGGGAAAAAAAGGTGGAAATGGGTTTAAAAGTGATTTCGGCGGAGAAATATATATATATATATATATATATATATATATATATATATGCGGACACACACACATAGATATAAACGTATTCTCCGTTGAGATATTGCAGCCGCTGCTGTGTCCAGGCCCAGGAGCCTTAGCACTGTGCTGTGATGTCACTCAATACCACTGACATCACTAGGTGTAAACAACATCTCTCCTTTGCTGTGTATGTGACTATGGAGCTGTTTGGTGATGTCGTCTATTACGGCCTTCATAGAAGCAACAGGAGATTGTTGCATCCATCTTGAACCCTCAGAACTACAGTGCTATGATGTCACTCACTTCCACAGGCCTTGCAGAGTGTAAACAACAACAACCCAGCTTTGTTGTGTATGTAACCAAAGGGATTTGTGATGTCACCTAGAACCTTCACAGCAGCGACAGCTTTATGAGGAGCATCAGCACTGCTCTGCCTGAGCAGAACCATCACCGCCATAGGTTGTCAAATAACCCGGATTTAACCCACACAGGTAAGTCCAATGGGGTGCAGGCATGTCCTCTATGCTTACAGCTTCCCGTGGGTGTTGGTTTGATACCGTTTGGGGACAGCCAAGGAGGCATCTGCAGGCAACAAAGGTAGGTGTGTGCTTGTGTGTGTGTTTCCTATGCAGATCCTAAGCCCAGTGTCACATGCAAGTAGGAGGAGTAAGAAGGGTTCCTGGCAAATCCGGGTTATGGATTGCATTTAAAAAGGCCCCGTGGGAGTGCAATGGGCCCCTGTCTTGCTGCTTAGCAATAATGGTATGGGTTTAGGTTCTGCTGTGTGTACTGGTGGTTGACTGCCCCCCAGCCCAGAGTGTGCATGGAAAATTGTCTGGCAGCCTCCCTGACAGCAAGCAGTGATAGTGCCCATGAAGGGGACCTTGTTGGGCCCGCCCCTTTCACGGTTATCGCTTCTCGGCCTTTTGGCTAAGATCAAGTGTAGTATCTGTTCTTATCAGTTTAATATCTGATACGTCCCCTATCTGGGGACCATATATTAAATGGATTTTTGAGAACGGGGGCCGATTTCGAAGCTTGCTTCCGTCACCCTATGCATTGACCCGATATGGCAGTATCTTCGGGTACAGTGCACCACCCCCTTACAGGGTTAAAAAGAAAGATTCCTACTTTCATTGCTACCTGCTTGCTGGCTAGCCAGCTAGCCAGCCCTGTGGGCCTTGCTGCTGCTGCAGCCAAAAAACAAAAGGTGGTGCTGCTGCTGCTTCTGCTGCTTCTGCTTCTGCTTGTGTCTGGCCCCTGTTGGAGCGTCCAGGCACAGGACTTCTGCTGCTGCTGACTAAATGGCCTCCTTAATTGGATCATTTGAGTAGCCAGCACACCTGTGCAGGTAGGGCATGACATGATAGGCAGCTGCCTTGATAGCGGGTGGGTGCTGAATGTTCCTAATTGACAAAATAAGATTAATGCTTATGAAGAAATATAAAATCTCATCCCTTCCCCAATATCGCGCCACACCCCTACCCCTTAATTCCCTGGTTGAACGTGATGGACATATGTCTTTTTTCGACCGTACTAACTATGTAACTATGTAACATAACATGGGGGGGGGGGGGGGGGGGGGTCTCCTGGCTGTTCACACAGGTGTGTCATTGCTGTACATTGACCATGCATTGCTTCTGTGGTATTGCAAAGGCAAAGACAAATGCTTCCAGCCATCCATTGCACTAATGGATTGGTCATCAGCTGGCTGTCTATGTCCCGCATCAATATAGACCAAAGTACAGAGGGTTAGGCTATGCTATTGTGCACCTACCTGATGCATCAGAAGGTGCGAGGCCCTTGCTAAATTCTGTGCACAGACTTTGAGATCTATGCTTTAGACTGTATCTAAACCTGCTCCAACATGGACTGACATTCTGGCCTACTTTCAGCCGATGCGACTTGTCTGTCGCTGAACAGTCGCTTTTTATGTATTCAGCACCTATGTATAATGTTGTAAAAATGCTCTAGAAGCTAAAGTCGCAGAAATGTCACACATATTTGGCCTGCAACTTTCTGTGCGACAAATTCAGACAGGAAAAATCAGTATAAATCCTTAGAAAATTATCCCCCAGTGTCTCCATCTGCTGGCGGTATTGAATAAGCATTGCTGCACTGATGGGGTATGCATTAGACGAAAAAAAAGAAGAAAAAGAAGAATAATATGCCCAGAAAAGAGGCGAAAAGGAGAAAAACGTAAAAAAACGTGAAAAAAAAGTAAGAGGAAGAGAAGGGAAAAAAAGGTGGAAATGGGTTTAAAAGTGATTTCGGCGGAGAAATATATATATATATATATATATATATATATATATATATATGCGCACACACACACATAGATATAAACGTATTCTCCGTTGAGATATTGCAGCCGCTGCTGTGTCCAGGCCCAGGAGCCTTAGCACTGTGCTGTGATGTCACTCAATACCACTGACATCACTAGGTGTAAACAACATCTCTCCTTTGCTGTGTATGTGACTATGGAGCTGTTTGGTGATGTCGTCTATTACGGCCTTCATAGAAGCAACAGGAGATTGTTGCATCCATCTTGAACCCTCAGAACTACAGTGCTATGATGTCACTCACTTCCACAGGCCTTGCAGAGTGTAAACAACAACAACCCAGCTTTGTTGTGTATGTAACCAAAGGGATTTGTGATGTCACCTAGAACCTTCACAGCAGCGACAGCTTTATGAGGAGCATCAGCACTGCTCTGCCTGAGCAGAACCATCACCGCCATAGGTTGTCAAATAACCCGGATTTAACCCACACAGGTAAGTCCAATGGGGTGCAGGCATGTCCTCTATGCTTACAGCTTCCCGTGGGTGTTGGTTTGATACCGTTTGGGGACAGCCAAGGAGGCATCTGCAGGCAACAAAGGTAGGTGTGTGCTTGTGTGTGTGTTTCCTATGCAGATCCTAAGCCCAGTGTCACATGCAAGTAGGAGGAGTAAGAAGGGTTCCTGGCAAATCCGGGTCATGGATTGCATTTAAAAAGGCCCCGTGGGAGTGCAATGGGCCCCTGTCTTGCTGCTTAGCAATAATGGTATGGGTTTAGGTTCTGCTGTGTGTACTGGTGGTTGACTGCCCCCCAGCCCAGAGTGTGCATGGAAAATTGTCTGGCAGCCTCCCTGACAGCAAGCAGTGATAGTGCCCATGAAGGGGACCTTGTTGGGCCCGCCCCTTTCACGGTTATCGCTTCTCGGCCTTTTGGCTAAGATCAAGTGTAGTATCTGTTCTTATCAGTTTAATATCTGATACGTCCCCTATCTGGGGACCATATATTAAATGGATTTTTGAGAACGGGGGCCGATTTCGAAGCTTGCTTCCGTCGCCCTATGCATTGACCCGATATGGCAGTATCTTCGGGTACAGTGCACCACCCCCTTACAGGGTTAAAAAGAAAGATTCCTACTTTCATTGCTACCTGCTTGCTGGCTAGCCAGCTAGCCAGCCCTGTGGGCCTTGCTGCTGCTGCAGCCAAAAAACAAAAGGTGGTGCTGCTGCTGCTTCTGCTGCTTCTGCTTCTGCTTGTGTCTGGCCCCTGTTGGAGCGTCCAGGCACAGGACTTCTGCTGCTGCTGACTAAATGGCCTCCTTAATTGGATCATTTGAGTAGCCAGCACACCTGTGCAGGTAGGGCATGACATGATAGGCAGCTGCCTTGATAGCGGGTGGGTGCTGAATGTTCCTAATTGACAAAATAAGATTAATGCTTATGAAGAAATATAAAATCTCATCCCTTCCCCAATATCGCGCCACACCCCTACCCCTTAATTCCCTGGTTGAACGTGATGGACATATGTCTTTTTTCGACCGTACTAACTATGTAACTATGTAACATAACATGGGGGGGGGGGGGGGTCTCCTGGCTGTTCACACAGGTGTGTCATTGCTGTACATTGACCATGCATTGCTTCTGTGGTATTGCAAAGGCAAAGACAAATGCTTCCAGCCATCCATTGCACTAATGGATTGGTCATCAGCTGGCTGTCTATGTCCCGCATCAATATAGACCAAAGTACAGAGGGTTAGGCTATGCTATTGTGCACCTACCTGATGCATCAGAAGGTGCGAGGCCCTTGCTAAATTCTGTGCACAGACTTTGAGATCTATGCTTTAGACTGTATCTAAACCTGCTCCAACATGGACTGACATTCTGGCCTACTTTC
This sequence comes from Hyla sarda, assembly GCF_029499605.1. NCBI lineage: Eukaryota > Metazoa > Chordata > Amphibia > Anura > Hylidae > Hyla > Hyla sarda. Next base: position 14,911 of record NW_026609710.1, read on the forward strand.
AGCCGATGCGACTTGTCTGTCGCTGAACAGTCGCTTTTTATGTATTCAGCACCTATGTATAATGTTGTAAAAATGCTCTAGAAGCTAAAGTCGCAGAAATGTCACACATATTTGGCCTGCAACTTTCTGTGCGACAAATTCAGACAGGAAAAATCAGTATAAATCCTTAGAAAATTATCCCCCAGTGTCTCCATCTGCTGGCGGTATTGAATAAGCATTGCTGCACTGATGGGGTATGCATTAGACGAAAAAAAAGAAGAAAAAGAAGAATAATACGCCCAGAAAAGAGGCGAAAAGGAGAAAAACGTAAAAAAACGTGAAAAAAAAGTAAGAGGAAGAGAAGGGAAAAAAAGGTGGAAATGGGTTTAAAAGTGATTTCGGCGGAGAAATATATATATATATATATATATATATATATATATATATATATATATATGCGCACACACACACATAGATATAAACGTATTCTCCGTTGAGATATTGCAGCCGCTGCTGTGTCCAGGCCCAGGAGCCTTAGCACTGTGCTGTGATGTCACTCAATACCACTGACATCACTAGGTGTAAACAACATCTCTCCTTTGCTGTGTATGTGACTATGGAGCTGTTTGGTGATGTCGTCTATTACGGCCTTCATAGAAGCAACAGGAGATTGTTGCATCCATCTTGAACCCTCAGAACTACAGTGCTATGATGTCACTCACTTCCACAGGCCTTGCAGAGTGTAAACAACAACAACCCAGCTTTGTTGTGTATGTAACCAAAGGGATTTGTGATGTCACCTAGAACCTTCACAGCAGCGACAGCTTTATGAGGAGCATCAGCACTGCTCTGCCTGAGCAGAACCATCACCGCCATAGGTTGTCAAATAACCCGGATTTAACCCACACAGGTAAGTCCAATGGGGTGCAGGCATGTCCTCTATGCTTACAGCTTCCCGTGGGTGTTGGTTTGATACCGTTTGGGGACAGCCAAGGAGGCATCTGCAGGCAACAAAGGTAGGTGTGTGCTTGTGTGTGTGTTTCCTATGCAGATCCTAAGCCCAGTGTCACATGCAAGTAGGAGGAGTAAGAAGGGTTCCTGGCAAATCCGGGTTATGGATTGCATTTAAAAAGGCCCCGTGGGAGTGCAATGGGCCCCTGTCTTGCTGCTTAGCAATAATGGTATGGGTTTAGGTTCTGCTGTGTGTACTGGTGGTTGACTGCCCCCCAGCCCAGAGTGTGCATGGAAAATTGTCTGGCAGCCTCCCTGACAGCAAGCAGTGATAGTGCCCATGAAGGGGACCTTGTTGGGCCCGCCCCTTTCACGGTTATCGCTTCTCGGCCTTTTGGCTAAGATCAAGTGTAGTATCTGTTCTTATCAGTTTAATATCTGATACGTCCCCTATCTGGGGACCATATATTAAATGGATTTTTGAGAACGGGGGCCGATTTCGAAGCTTGCTTCCGTCGCCCTATGCATTGACCCGATATGACAGTATCTTCGGGTACAGTGCACCACCCCCTTACAGGGTTAAAAAGAAAGATTCCTACTTTCATTGCTACCTGCTTGCTGGCTAGCCAGCTAGCCAGCCCTGTGGGCCTTGCTGCTGCTGCAGCCAAAAAACAAAAGGTGGTGCTGCTGCTGCTTCTGCTGCTTCTGCTTCTGCTTGTGTCTGGCCCCTGTTGGAGCGTCCAGGCACAGGACTTCTGCTGCTGCTGACTAAATGGCCTCCTTAATTGGATCATTTGAGTAGCCAGCACACCTGTGCAGGTAGGGCATGACATGATAGGCAGCTGCCTTGATAGCGGGTGGGTGCTGAATGTTCCTAATTGACAAAATAAGATTAATGCTTATGAAGAAATATAAAATCTCATCCCTTCCCCAATATCGCGCCACACCCCTACCCCTTAATTCCCTGGTTGAACGTGATGGACATATGTCTTTTTTCGACCGTACTAACTATGTAACTATGTAACATAACATGGGGGGGGGGGGGGGGGGGTCTCCTGGCTGTTCACACAGGTGTGTCATTGCTGTACATTGACCATGCATTGCTTCTGTGGTATTGCAAAGGCAAAGACAAATGCTTCCAGCCATCCATTGCACTAATGGATTGGTCATCAGCTGGCTGTCTATGTCCCGCATCAATATAGACCAAAGTACAGAGGGTTAGGCTATGCTATTGTGCACCTACCTGATGCATCAGAAGGTGCGAGGCCCTTGCTAAATTCTGTGCACAGACTTTGAGATCTATGCTTTAGACTGTATCTAAACCTGCTCCAACATGGACTGACATTCTGGCCTACTTTCAGCCGATGCGACTTGTCTGTCGCTGAACAGTCGCTTTTTATGTATTCAGCACCTATGTATAATGTTGTAAAAATGCTCTAGAAGCTAAAGTCGCAGAAATGTCACACATATTTGGCCTGCAACTTTCTGTGCGACAAATTCAGACAGGAAAAATCAGTATAAATCCTTAGAAAATTATCCCCCAGTGTCTCCATCTGCTGGCGGTATTGAATAAGCATTGCTGCACTGATGGGGTATGCATTAGACGAAAAAAAAGAAGAAAAAGAAGAATAATACGCCCAGAAAAGAGGCGAAAAGGAGAAAAACGTAAAAAAACGTGAAAAAAAAGTAAGAGGAAGAGAAGGGAAAAAAAGGTGGAAATGGGTTTAAAAGTGATTTCGGCGGAGAAATATATATATATATATATATATATATATATATATATATATATATATATATGCGCACACACACACATAGATATAAACGTATTCTCCGTTGAGATATTGCAGCCGCTGCTGTGTCCAGGCCCAGGAGCCTTAGCACTGTGCTGTGATGTCACTCAATACCACTGACATCACTAGGTGTAAACAACATCTCTCCTTTGCTGTGTATGTGACTATGGAGCTGTTTGGTGATGTCGTCTATTACGGCCTTCATAGAAGCAACAGGAGATTGTTGCATCCATCTTGAACCCTCAGAACTACAGTGCTATGATGTCACTCACTTCCACAGGCCTTGCAGAGTGTAAACAACAACAACCCAGCTTTGTTGTGTATGTAACCAAAGGGATTTGTGATGTCACCTAGAACCTTCACAGCAGCGACAGCTTTATGAGGAGCATCAGCACTGCTCTGCCTGAGCAGAACCATCACCGCCATAGGTTGTCAAATAACCCGGATTTAACCCACACAGGTAAGTCCAATGGGGTGCAGGCATGTCCTCTATGCTTACAGCTTCCCGTGGGTGTTGGTTTGATACCGTTTGGGGACAGCCAAGGAGGCATCTGCAGGCAACAAAGGTAGGTGTGTGCTTGTGTGTGTGTTTCCTATGCAGATCCTAAGCCCAGTGTCACATGCAAGTAGGAGGAGTAAGAAGGGTTCCTGGCAAATCCGGGTTATGGATTGCATTTAAAAAGGCCCCGTGGGAGTGCAATGGGCCCCTGTCTTGCTGCTTAGCAATAATGGTATGGGTTTAGGTTCTGCTGTGTGTACTGGTGGTTGACTGCCCCCCAGCCCAGAGTGTGCATGGAAAATTGTCTGGCAGCCTCCCTGACAGCAAGCAGTGATAGTGCCCATGAAGGGGACCTTGTTGGGCCCGCCCCTTTCACGGTTATCGCTTCTCGGCCTTTTGGCTAAGATCAAGTGTAGTATCTGTTCTTATCAGTTTAATATCTGATACGTCCCCTATCTGGGGACCATATATTAAATGGATTTTTGAGAACGGGGGCCGATTTCGAAGCTTGCTTCCGTCACCCTATGCATTGACCCGATATGGCAGTATCTTCGGGTACAGTGCACCACCCCCTTACAGGGTTAAAAAGAAAGATTCCTACTTTCATTGCTACCTGCTTGCTGGCTAGCCAGCTAGCCAGCCCTGTGGGCCTTGCTGCTGCTGCAGCCAAAAAACAAAAGGTGGTGCTGCTGCTGCTTCTGCTGCTTCTGCTTCTGCTTGTGTCTGGCCCCTGTTGGAGCGTCCAGGCACAGGACTTCTGCTGCTGCTGACTAAATGGCCTCCTTAATTGGATCATTTGAGTAGCCAGCACACCTGTGCAGGTAGGGCATGACATGATAGGCAGCTGCCTTGATAGCGGGTGGGTGCTGAATGTTCCTAATTGACAAAATAAGATTAATGCTTATGAAGAAATATAAAATCTCATCCCTTCCCCAATATCGCGCCACACCCCTACCCCTTAATTCCCTGGTTGAACGTGATGGACATATGTCTTTTTTCGACCGTACTAACTATGTAACTATGTAACATAACATGGGGGGGGGGGGGGGGGGGGGTCTCCTGGCTGTTCACACAGGTGTGTCATTGCTGTACATTGACCATGCATTGCTTCTGTGGTATTGCAAAGGCAAAGACAAATGCTTCCAGCCATCCATTGCACTAATGGATTGGTCATCAGCTGGCTGTCTATGTCCCGCATCAATATAGACCAAAGTACAGAGGGTTAGGCTATGCTATTGTGCACCTACCTGATGCATCAGAAGGTGCGAGGCCCTTGCTAAATTCTGTGCACAGACTTTGAGATCTATGCTTTAGACTGTATCTAAACCTGCTCCAACATGGACTGACATTCTGGCCTACTTTCAGCCGATGCGACTTGTCTGTCGCTGAACAGTCGCTTTTTATGTATTCAGCACCTATGTATAATGTTGTAAAAATGCTCTAGAAGCTAAAGTCGCAGAAATGTCACACATATTTGGCCTGCAACTTTCTGTGCGACAAATTCAGACAGGAAAAATCAGTATAAATCCTTAGAAAATTATCCCCCAGTGTCTCCATCTGCTGGCGGTATTGAATAAGCATTGCTGCACTGATGGGGTATGCATTAGACGAAAAAAAAGAAGAAAAAGAAGAATAATATGCCCAGAAAAGAGGCGAAAAGGAGAAAAACGTAAAAAAACGTGAAAAAAAAGTAAGAGGAAGAGAAGGGAAAAAAAGGTGGAAATGGGTTTAAAAGTGATTTCGGCGGAGAAATATATATATATATATATATATATATATATATATATATATGCGCACACACACACATAGATATAAACGTATTCTCCGTTGAGATATTGCAGCCGCTGCTGTGTCCAGGCCCAGGAGCCTTAGCACTGTGCTGTGATGTCACTCAATACCACTGACATCACTAGGTGTAAACAACATCTCTCCTTTGCTGTGTATGTGACTATGGAGCTGTTTGGTGATGTCGTCTATTACGGCCTTCATAGAAGCAACAGGAGATTGTTGCATCCATCTTGAACCCTCAGAACTACAGTGCTATGATGTCACTCACTTCCACAGGCCTTGCAGAGTGTAAACAACAACAACCCAGCTTTGTTGTGTATGTAACCAAAGGGATTTGTGATGTCACCTAGAACCTTCACAGCAGCGACAGCTTTATGAGGAGCATCAGCACTGCTCTGCCTGAGCAGAACCATCACCGCCATAGGTTGTCAAATAACCCGGATTTAACCCACACAGGTAAGTCCAATGGGGTGCAGGCATGTCCTCTATGCTTACAGCTTCCCGTGGGTGTTGGTTTGATACCGTTTGGGGACAGCCAAGGAGGCATCTGCAGGCAACAAAGGTAGGTGTGTGCTTGTGTGTGTGTTTCCTATGCAGATCCTAAGCCCAGTGTCACATGCAAGTAGGAGGAGTAAGAAGGGTTCCTGGCAAATCCGGGTTATGGATTGCATTTAAAAAGGCCCCGTGGGAGTGCAATGGGCCCCTGTCTTGCTGCTTAGCAATAATGGTATGGGTTTAGGTTCTGCTGTGTGTACTGGTGGTTGACTGCCCCCCAGCCCAGAGTGTGCATGGAAAATTGTCTGGCAGCCTCCCTGACAGCAAGCAGTGATAGTGCCCATGAAGGGGACCTTGTTGGGCCCGCCCCTTTCACGGTTATCGCTTCTCGGCCTTTTGGCTAAGATCAAGTGTAGTATCTGTTCTTATCAGTTTAATATCTGATACGTCCCCTATCTGGGGACCATATATTAAATGGATTTTTGAGAACGGGGGCCGATTTCGAAGCTTGCTTCCGTCGCCCTATGCATTGACCCGATATGGCAGTATCTTCGGGTACAGTGCACCACCCCCTTACAGGGTTAAAAAGAAAGATTCCTACTTTCATTGCTACCTGCTTGCTGGCTAGCCAGCTAGCCAGCCCTGTGGGCCTTGCTGCTGCTGCAGCCAAAAAACAAAAGGTGGTGCTGCTGCTGCTTCTGCTGCTTCTGCTTCTGCTTGTGTCTGGCCCCTGTTGGAGCGTCCAGGCACAGGACTTCTGCTGCTGCTGACTAAATGGCCTCCTTAATTGGATCATTTGAGTAGCCAGCACACCTGTGCAGGTAGGGCATGACATGATAGGCAGCTGCCTTGATAGCGGGTGGGTGCTGAATGTTCCTAATTGACAAAATAAGATTAATGCTTATGAAGAAATATAAAATCTCATCCCTTCCCCAATATCGCGCCACACCCCTACCCCTTAATTCCCTGGTTGAACGTGATGGACATATGTCTTTTTTCGACCGTACTAACTATGTAACTATGTAACATAACATGGGGGGGGGGGGGGGGGGTCTCCTGGCTGTTCACACAGGTGTGTCATTGCTGTACATTGACCATGCATTGCTTCTGTGGTATTGCAAAGGCAAAGACAAATGCTTCCAGCCATCCATTGCACTAATGGATTGGTCATCAGCTGGCTGTCTATGTCCCGCATCAATATAGACCAAAGTACAGAGGGTTAGGCTATGCTATTGTGCACCTACCTGATGCATCAGAAGGTGCGAGGCCCTTGCTAAATTCTGTGCACAGACTTTGAGATCTATGCTTTAGACTGTATCTAAACCTGCTCCAACATGGACTGACATTCTGGCCTATTTTCAGCCGATGCGACTTGTCTGTCGCTGAACAGTCGCTTTTTATGTATTCAGCACCTATGTATAATGTTGTAAAAATGCTCTAGAAGCTAAAGTCGCAGAAATGTCACACATATTTGGCCTGCAACTTTCTGTGCGACAAATTCAGACAGGAAAAATCAGTATAAATCCTTAGAAAATTATCCCCCAGTGTCTCCATCTGCTGGCGGTATTGAATAAGCATTGCTGCACTGATGGGGTATGCATTAGACGAAAAAAAAGAAGAAAAAGAAGAATAATACGCCCAGAAAAGAGGCGAAAAGGAGAAAAACGTAAAAAAACGTGAAAAAAAAGTAAGAGGAAGAGAAGGGAAAAAAAGGTGGAAATGGGTTTAAAAGTGATTTCGGCGGAGAAATATATATATATATATATATATATATATATATATGCGCACACACACACATAGATATAAACGTATTCTCCGTTGAGATATTGCAGCCGCTGCTGTGTCCAGGCCCAGGAGCCTTAGCACTGTGCTGTGATGTCACTCAATACCACTGACATCACTAGGTGTAAACAACATCTCTCCTTTGCTGTGTATGTGACTATGGAGCTGTTTGGTGATGTTGTCTATTACGGGCCTTCATAGAAGCAACAGGAGATTGTTGCATCCATCTTGAACCCTCAGAACTACAGTGCTATGATGTCACTCACTTCCACAGGCCTTGCAGAGTGTAAACAACAACAACCCAGCTTTGTTGTGTATGTAACCAAAGGGATTTGTGATGTCACCTAGAACCTTCACAGCAGCGACAGCTTTATGAGGAGCATCAGCACTGCTCTGCCTGAGCAGAACCATCACCGCCATAGGTTGTCAAATAACCCGGATTTAACCCACACAGGTAAGTCCAATGGGGTGCAGGCATGTCCTCTATGCTTACAGCTTCCCGTGGGTGTTGGTTTGATACCGTTTGGGGACAGCCAAGGAGGCATCTGCAGGCAACAAAGGTAGGTGTGTGCTTGTGTGTGTGTTTCCTATGCAGATCCTAAGCCCAGTGTCACATGCAAGTAGGAGGAGTAAGAAGGGTTCCTGGCAAATCCGGGTTATGGATTGCATTTAAAAAGGCCCCGTGGGAGTGCAATGGGCCCCTGTCTTGCTGCTTAGCAATAATGGTATGGGTTTAGGTTCTGCTGTGTGTACTGGTGGTTGACTGCCCCCCAGCCCAGAGTGTGCATGGAAAATTGTCTGGCAGCCTCCCTGACAGCAAGCAGTGATAGTGCCCATGAAGGGGACCTTGTTGGGCCCGCCCCTTTCACGGTTATCGCTTCTCGGCCTTTTGGCTAAGATCAAGTGTAGTATCTGTTCTTATCAGTTTAATATCTGATACGTCCCCTATCTGGGGACCATATATTAAATGGATTTTTGAGAACGGGGGCCGATTTCGAAGCTTGCTTCCGTCGCCCTATGCATTGACCCGATATGGCAGTATCTTCGGGTACAGTGCACCACCCCCTTACAGGGTTAAAAAGAAAGATTCCTACTTTCATTGCTACCTGCTTGCTGGCTAGCCAGCTAGCCAGCCCTGTGGGCCTTGCTGCTGCTGCAGCCAAAAAACAAAAGGTGGTGCTGCTGCTGCTTCTGCTGCTTCTGCTTCTGCTTGTGTCTGGCCCCTGTTGGAGCGTCCAGGCACAGGACTTCTGCTGCTGCTGACTAAATGGCCTCCTTAATTGGATCATTTGAGTAGCCAGCACACCTGTGCAGGTAGGGCATGACATGATAGGCAGCTGCCTTGATAGCGGGTGGGTGCTGAATGTTCCTAATTGACAAAATAAGATTAATGCTTATGAAGAAATATAAAATCTCATCCCTTCCCCAATATCGCGCCACACCCCTACCCCTTAATTCCCTGGTTGAACGTGATGGACATATGTCTTTTTTCGACCGTACTAACTATGTAACTATGTAACATAACATGGGGGGGGGGGGGGGGGGTCTCCTGGCTGTTCACACAGGTGTGTCATTGCTGTACATTGACCATGCATTGCTTCTGTGGTATTGCAAAGGCAAAGACAAATGCTTCCAGCCATCCATTGCACTAATGGATTGGTCATCAGCTGGCTGTCTATGTCCCGCATCAATATAGACCAAAGTACAGAGGGTTAGGCTATGCTATTGTGCACCTACCTGATGCATCAGAAGGTGCGAGGCCCTTGCTAAATTCTGTGCACAGACTTTGAGATCTATGCTTTAGACTGTATCTAAACCTGCTCCAACATGGACTGACATTCTGGCCTACTTTCAGCCGATGCGACTTGTCTGTCGCTGAACAGTCGCTTTTTATGTATTCAGCACCTATGTATAATGTTGTAAAAATGCTCTAGAAGCTAAAGTCGCAGAAATGTCACACATATTTGGCCTGCAACTTTCTGTGCGACAAATTCAGACAGGAAAAATCAGTATAAATCCTTAGAAAATTATCCCCCAGTGTCTCCATCTGCTGGCGGTATTGAATAAGCATTGCTGCACTGATGGGGTATGCATTAGACGAAAAAAAAGAAGAAAAAGAAGAATAATACGCCCAGAAAAGAGGCGAAAAGGAGAAAAACGTAAAAAAACGTGAAAAAAAAGTAAGAGGAAGAGAAGGGAAAAAAAGGTGGAAATGGGTTTAAAAGTGATTTCGGCGGAGAAATATATATATATATATATATATATATATATATATATATATATATATGCGCACACACACACATAGATATAAACGTATTCTCCGTTGAGATATTGCAGCCGCTGCTGTGTCCAGGCCCAGGAGCCTTAGCACTGTGCTGTGATGTCACTCAATACCACTGACATCACTAGGTGTAAACAACATCTCTCCTTTGCTGTGTATGTGACTATGGAGCTGTTTGGTGATGTCGTCTATTACGGCCTTCATAGAAGCAACAGGAGATTGTTGCATCCATCTTGAACCCTCAGAACTACAGTGCTATGATGTCACTCACTTCCACAGGCCTTGCAGAGTGTAAACAACAACAACCCAGCTTTGTTGTGTATGTAACCAAAGGGATTTGTGATGTCACCTAGAACCTTCACAGCAGCGACAGCTTTATGAGGAGCATCAGCACTGCTCTGCCTGAGCAGAACCATCACCGCCATAGGTTGTCAAATAACCCGGATTTAACCCACACAGGTAAGTCCAATGGGGTGCAGGCATGTCCTCTATGCTTACAGCTTCCCGTGGGTGTTGGTTTGATACCGTTTGGGGACAGCCAAGGAGGCATCTGCAGGCAACAAAGGTAGGTGTGTGCTTGTGTGTGTGTTTCCTATGCAGATCCTAAGCCCAGTGTCACATGCAAGTAGGAGGAGTAAGAAGGGTTCCTGGCAAATCCGGGTTATGGATTGCATTTAAAAAGGCCCCGTGGGAGTGCAATGGGCCCCTGTCTTGCTGCTTAGCAATAATGGTATGGGTTTAGGTTCTGCTGTGTGTACTGGTGGTTGACTGCCCCCCAGCCCAGAGTGTGCATGGAAAATTGTCTGGCAGCCTCCCTGACAGCAAGCAGTGATAGTGCCCATGAAGGGGACCTTGTTGGGCCCGCCCCTTTCACGGTTATCGCTTCTCGGCCTTTTGGCTAAGATCAAGTGTAGTATCTGTTCTTACCTGGCAGGGGAGATACCATGATCGCTACGGTCTGAAGAACTCCAAGCATTGTGGTAGAGATTTTGCGTAGTACGATTGCAGTACTTTTCGTTCTTATTAGAACCGCATTTCTCTAGAGCATACCACCTGAAGATCGTCTCCTGCCTGCCTCGGAACATCTGAAGAAGGAGAAGATCTTGAAGACTGCAGCTCCGGAAGAAGCCGACGAAGAACCTGGAAGAAGGGAATCGGCGGTGAATTCCGGAACAGCGGCAAAGAGGAAGGCGGCGCAGAATCTTTTCGAAGAAACTCGCTGCCTCTGGAGAAGGATTTGCATAGCTCCTCCCACCGAGACCGGATCTGCATAGCTCCTCCCACCCGGGAAAGAAGACTTTGCGAAGCCTCTCTCCACAAGCAAGCAAGGAAGCGGAAAAGAGCCTGCTGGAAGAAGCCATGGCCTCAACCAGCAAGTCCACCCAGGAGGCTGCAGGGCAAGGCCTGGAGGTCCAGCCCCAACCACAGCAAGCTTCAACCTCCACCACGGCAAGGCAGAAGGGCGGCAGAATTCCTAACCTGGAAGCTCCAACCCTGGAGCCCTGGATGAGGCAGACTGTTGCCTTGAAGCTCAA
>NW_026609711.1:0-10000 GCF_029499605.1 Hyla sarda
CTCCCCCCTTCCGCTATAGGTGACTCTGGAGTATGAGTGATGACCTCCCCCTCCACTATAGGTGACTCTGGAGTATGAGTGATGACCCCCCTCCACTATAGATGACTCTGGAGTATGAGTGATGACCCCCCCCTCTCCACTATAGGTGACTCTGGAGTATGAGTGATGACCCTCCCTCTCCACTATAGGTGACTTTGGAGTATGAGTGATGACCCCCCCCCCTTCCGCTATAGGTGACTCTGGGGTATGAGTGATGACCTCCCCCTCCACTATAGGTGACTCTGGAGTATGAGTGATGACCCCCCCCTCTCCACTATAGGTGACTCTGGAGTATGAGTGATGACCCCCCCCCTCTCCACTATAGGTGACTCTGGAGTATGAGTGATGGCCCCCCCTCTCCACTATAGGTGACTCTGGAGTATGAGTGATGACCCCCCTCTCCACTATAGGTGACTCTGGAGTATGAGTGATGACCCCCCCCCTCTCCACTATAGGTGACTCTGGAGTATGAGTGATGACCCCCCCCCTCTCCACTATAGGTGGCTCTGGAGTATGAGTGATGCCCCCCCTCTCCACTATAGGTGACTCTGAAGTATGAGTGATGACCCCCCCTCTCCACTATAGGTGACTCTGGAGTATGAGTGATCACCCCCCCCCCCTCTCCACTATAGGTGACCCTGGAGTATGAGTGATGACCCCCCCCTCTCCACTATAGGTGGCTCTGGAGTATGAGTGATGACCCCCCCCCCCCCCTCCACTATAGGTGACTCTGGAGTATGAGTGATGGCCCCCCCTCTCCACTATAGGTGACTCTGGAGTATGAGTGATGACCCCCCCCCCCCCCTCCACTATAGGTGACTCTGGAATATGTGCGGGGAGCAGTGAGGGGTTAATATTGAGTTTTGGCCGCTGATCACACTTGGGGTTCCATTGCGCTGTGGATGTTCTAGAGCAGAAATACCATAAGATCCCCCCCCCCCCCTCCCCCATATAATCTCAGGGCCCCTCCTCCATACAGCGGCCGCGCCATTCTCTGCGGTGTTCGGTGTCACAGACTCTGCAGGAGGCATCAATCATTCATGGAGGATCCATAGACATCTAATGATTTTACGTGTGCCCCTGCAGAGCATCGCACCCAATGATTATCTGTAGGGGGGGGGGGCTGTACCCTGTATGATACACATACTGCAGAGCATCGCACCCAATGATTATCTGTAGGGGGGGGGGGGGCTGTACCCTGTATGATACACATACTGCAGAGCATCGCACCCAATGATTATTTGCAGGGGGGGGGGGGCTGTACCCTGTATGATACACATACTGCAGAGCATCGCACCCAATGATTATCTGTAGCGGGGGGGGCTGTACCCTGTATGATACATATACTGCAGAGCATCGCACCCAATGATTATCTGTAGGGGGGGGGGGGGGCTGTGCCCTGTATGATACACATACTGCAGAGCATCGCACCTAATGATTATTTGCAGGGGGGGGGCTGTACCCTGTATGATACACATACTGCAGAGCATCGCACCCAATGATTATCTGTAGGGGGGGGGGGCTGTACCCTGTATGATACATATACTGCAGAGCATCGCACCCAATGATTATCTGTAGGGGGGGGGGGCTGTACCCTGTATGATACACATACTGCAGAGCATCGCACCCAATGATTATTTGCAGGGGGGGGGCTGTACCCTGTATGATACATATACTGCAGAGCATCGCACCCAATGATTATCTGTAGGGGGGGGGGGGGCTGTACCCTGTATGATACATATACTGCAGAGCATCGCACCCAATGATTATCTGTAGGGGGGGGGCTGTACCCTGTATGATACACATACTGCAGAGCATCGCACCCAGTGATTATTTTAGGGGGGGGGGCTGTACCCTGTATGATACATATACTGCAGAGCATCGCACCCAATGATTATCTGTAGGGGGGGGTCTGTACGTTGTATGATACACATACTGCAGAGCATCGCACCCAATGATTATTTGTAGGGGGGGGGGGGCTGTACCCTGTATGATACATATACTGCAGATCATCGCACCCAATGATCATCTGTAGGGGGGGGGGGTCTGTACCCTGTATGATACATATACTGCAGAGCATCGCACCCAATGATTATCTGTAGGGGGGGGGGGGGTCTGTACCCTGTATGATACATATACTGCAGAGCATCGCACCCAATGATTATTTGTAGGGGGGGGCTGTACCCTGTATGATACATATACTGCAGATCATCGCACCCAATGATCATCTGTAGGGGGGGGGGTCTGTACCCTGTATGATACATATACTGCAGAGTATCGCACCCAATGATTATTTGTAGGGGGGGGCTGTACCCTGTATGATACACATACTGCAGAGCATCGCACCCAATGATTATTTGTAGGGGAGGGGCGCTGTACCCTGTATGATACATATACTGCAGAGCATCGCACCCAATGATCATCTGTAGGGGGGGGTCTGTACCCTGTATGATACATATACTGCAGAGCATCGCACCCAATGATTATCTGTAGGGGGGGGGGGTCTGTACCCTGTATGATACATATACTGCAGAGCATCGCACCCAATGATTATCTGTAGGGGGGGGGTCTGTACACTGTATGATACACATACTGCAGAGCATCGCACCCAATGATTATTTGTAGGGGGGGGGGGGCTATACCCTGTATGATACACATACTGCAGAGCATCGCACCTAATGATTATCTGTAGGGGGGGCTGTACCCTGTGTGATACATATACTGCAGAGCATCGCACCCAATGATTATCTGTAGGGGGGGGGGGGGCTGTACCCTGTATGATACACATACTGCAGAGCATCGCACCCAATGATTATCTGTAGGGGGGTCTGTACCCTGTATGATACATATACTGCAGAGCATCGCACCCAATGATTATCTGTAGGGGGGGGGTCTGTACGCTGTATGATACACATACTGCAGAGCATCGCACCCAATGATTATTTGTAGGGTGGGGGGCTGTACCCTGTATGATACATATACTGCAGAGCATCGCACCCAATGATCATCTGTAGGGGGGGCTGTACCCTGTATGATACACATACTGCAGAGCATTGCACCCAATGATTATCTGTAGGGGGGGGGCTATACCCTGTATGATACATATACTGCAGAGCATCGCACCCAATGATTATCTGTAGGGGGGGGGTCTGTACGCTGTATGATACACATACTGCAGAGCATCGCACCCAATGATTATTTGTAGGGTGGGGGGCTGTACCCTGTATGATACATATACTGCAGAGCATCGCACCCAATGATCATCTGTAGGGGGGGCTGTACCCTGTATGATACACATACTGCAGAGCATTGCACCCAATGATTATCTGTAGGGGGGGGCTGTACCCTGTATGATACATATACTGCAGAGCATCGCACCCATGGAGACAGTCTACTGTACAGGAGATAATACAGGAATGTACAGCATGGAGAGACAGTCTACTGTACAGCAGATAATACAGGAATGTACAGCATGGAGAGACAGTCTACTGTACAGCATGGAGAGACAGTCTACTGTACAGCATGGAGAGACAGTCTACTGTACAGCATGGAGAGACAGTCTACTGTACAGGAGATAATACAGGAATGTACAGCATGGAGAGACAGTCTACTGTACAGCATGGAGAGACAGTCTACTGTACAGGAGATAATACAGGAATGTACAGCATGGAGAGACAGTCTACTGTACAGCAGATAATACAGGAATGTACAGCATGGAGAGACAGTCTACTGTACAGCAGATAATACAGGAATGTACAGCATGGAGAGACAGTCTACTGTACAGCACGGAGAGACAGTCTACTGTACAGCAGATAATACAGGAATGTACAGCATGGAGAGACAGTCTACTGTACAGCAGATAATACAGGAATGTACAGCATGGAGAGACAGTCTACTGTACAGATAATACAGGAATGTACAGCATGGAGAGACAGTCTACTGTACAGCATGGAGAGACAGTCTACTGTACAGGAGATAATACAGGAATGTACAGCATGGAGAGACAGTCTACTGTACAGCATGGAGAGACAGTCTACTGTACAGCATGGAGAGACAGTCTACTGTACAGCAGATAATACAGGAATGTACAGCATGGAGAGACAGTCTACTGTACAGCATGGAGAGACAGTCTACTGTACAGCATGGAGAGACAGTCTACTGTACAGCATGGAGAGACAGTCTACTGTACAGCATGGAGAGACAGTCTACTGTACAGGAGATAATACAGGAATGTACAGCATGGAGAGACAGTCTACTGTACAGCATGGAGAGACAGTCTACTGTACAGGAGATAATACAGGAATGTACAGCATGGAGAGACAGTCTACGGTACAGCATGGAGAGACAGTCTACTGTACAGCAGATAATACAGGAATGTACAGCATGGAGAGACAGTCTACGGTACAGCAGATAATACAGGAATGTACAGCATGGAGAGACAGTCTACGGTACAGCATGGAGAGACAGTCTACTGTACAGCAGATAATACAGGAATGTACAGCATGGAGAGACAGTCTACGGTACAGCAGATAATACAGGAATGTACAGCATGGAGAGACAGTCTACTGTACAGCATGGAGAGACAGTCTACTGTATGGTGGAGGATATAATAAATAATTCTGGTGTATCTGTATATATTGTCTCTTCTCTCTCCCCGCAGCATTATTGGTCTATTGGACTTTGGCATTTATTACTAAAACCATCAAGTTTGTGAAGTTTTGTGACAATGGCGTTGGGTTCCTGCAGCTGCGCTTCTGCCTCACCGGATTACTGACGATACTCTACGGCATGCAGCTGGTGGTAGAGATCAATGTCATCAGAGTGCGGGTGAGTGAGGTCGTGAGGGTGCGGGTGGGTGAGGTCGTGAGGGTGCGGGTGGGTGAGGTCGTCGGGGTGCGGGTGAGTGAGGTCTTGGGTCTTGAGGGTGCGGGTGGGTGAGGTCGTCGGGGTGCGGGTGGGTGAGGTTGTCGGGGTGCGGGTGGGTGAGGTCGCCAGGGTGTGGCTGGGTGAGGTCGCCAGGGTGCGGCTGGGTGACGTCGTGAGGGTGCGGGTGGGTGAGGTCGTGAGGGTGCGGATGAGTGAGGTCGTTGGGGTGCGGGTGGGTGAGGTCATGAGGGTGCGGCTGGTTGAGGTCGTTGGGGTGTGGATGGGTGAGGTCGTGAGGGTACGGGTTGGTGAGGGTGCGGGTGGGTGAGGTCGTGAGGGTGCCGATGAGTGAGGTCGTTGGGGTGCGGGTGGGTGAGGTCATGAGGGTGCGGCTGGTTGAGGTCGTTGGGGTGTGGATGGGTGAGGTCGTGAGGGTGCGGATGAGTGAGGTCGTGAGGGTACGGGTTGGTGAGGGTGCGGGTGGGTGAGGTCACGAGGGTGGGGGTAGGTGAGGTCGCCGGGGTGCGGGTGGGTGAGGTCGTGAGGGTGCAGATGAGTGAGGTCGTGAGGGTGCGGGTGGGTGAGGTCGTGAGGGTGCGGGTGGGTGAGGTCGTCGGGGTGCGGGTGAGTGAGGTCTTGGGTCTTGAGGGTGCGGGTGGGTGAGGTCGTCGGGGTGCGGGTGGGTGAGGTTGTCGGGGTGCGGGTGGGTGAGGTCGCCAGGGTGTGGCTGGGTGAGGTCGCCAGGGTGCGGCTGGGTGACGTCGTGAGGGTGCGGGTGGGTGAGGTCGTGAGGGTGCGGATGAGTGAGGTCGTTGGGGTGCGGGTGGGTGAGGTCATGAGGGTGCGGCTGGTTGAGGTCGTTGGGGTGTGGATGGGTGAGGTCGTGAGGGTACGGGTTGGTGAGGGTGCGGGTGGGTGAGGTCGTGAGGGTGCGGATGAGTGAGGTCGTTGGGGTGCGGGTGGGTGAGGTCATGAGGGTGCGGCTGGTTGAGGTCGTTGGGGTGTGGATGGGTGAGGTCGTGAGGGTGCGGATGAGTGAGGTCGTGAGGGTACGGGTTGGTGAGGGTGCGGGTGGGTGAGGTCACGAGGGTGGGGGTAGGTGAGGTTGCCGGGGTGCGGGTGGGTGAGGTCGTGAGGGTGCAGATGAGTGAGGTCGTGAGGGTGCGGGTGGGTGAGGTCGTCGGGGTGCGGGTGGGTGAGGTCGTCGGGGTTCGGGTGGGTGAGATCGTCGGGGTTCGGGTGGGTGAGGTCGTCGGGGTGCGGGTGGGTGAGGTCGTCGGGGTGCGGGTGGGTGAGGTCCCCGGGGTGCGGGTGGGTGAGGTCCCCGGGGTGCAGGTGGGTGAGGTCGTCGGGGTGCGGGTGGGTGAGGTCGTCGGGGTGCGGGTGGGTGAGGTCACCGGGGTGCGGGTGGGTGAGGTCGTCGGGGTGCGGGTGGGTGAGGTCGCCGGGGTGCGGGTGGGTGAGGTCACCGGGGTGCGGGTGGGTGAGGTCGTCGGGGTGCGGGTGGGTGAGGTCGTCGGGGTGCGGGTGAGTGAGGTCGTCGGGGTGCGGGTGGGTGAGGTCGTCGGGGTGCGGGTGGGTGAGGTCGTCGGGGTGCGGGTGGGTGAGGTCCCCGGGGTGCGGGTGGGTGAGGTCCCCGGGGTGCAGGTGGGTGAGGTCGTCGGGGTGCGGGTGGGTGAGGTCGTCGGGGTGCGGGTGGGTGAGGTCACCGGGGTGCGGGTGGGTGAGGTCGTCGGGGTGCGGGTGGGTGAGGTCACCGGGGTGCGGGTGGGTGAGGTCACCGGGGTGCGGGTGGGTGAGGTCGTCGGGGTGCGGGTGGGTGAGGTCGTCGGGGTGCGGGTGAGTGAGGTCGTCGGGGTGCGGGTGGGTGAGGTCGTCGGGGTGCGGGTGGGTGAGGTCCCCGGGGTGCGGGTGGGTGAGGTCGTCGGGGTGCGGGTGAGTGAGGTCGTCGGGGTGCGGGTGGGTGAGGTCGTCGGGGTGCGGGTGGGTGAGGTCCCCGGGGTGCGGGTGGGTGAGGTCCCCGGGGTGCGGGTGGGTGAGGTCGTCGGGGTGCGGGTGGGTGAGGTCGTCGGGGTGCGGATGGGTGAGGTCACCGGGGTGCGGGTGGGTGAGGTCGTCGGGGTGCGGGTGGGTGAGGTCACCGGGGTGCGGGTGGGTGAGGTCGTCGGGGTGCGGGTGGGTGAGGTCGTCGGGGTGCGGGTGGGTGAGGTCGTCGGGGTGCGGGTGGGTGAGGTCGTCGGGGTGCGGGTGGGGAAAATCCTGAGAATCGTTCACCTGGCACAGGGCTCTGTATGTGTACAGTAAATAGGGTGTTTATAGGCTGTATGTATATGTACAGTATGTATGCATCTCTATGTACTATTCATACAGTATGTAGTGTGTAGGGCATATATGTGTGTACTGTCTGTGTATATAGTGCATGTATAGCTTATATGTATGTACTGTCTGTATATAGTGTGTACCATGTATGTATAGCCGTGCACCCCACCCCTCTCAGACTGGAGGTGGTTTAGTCAATGGCTGATCCAACATGTCACACAGTCAGAGGCTATATGCACAGCAGAGGTGAGTTATCATGTTAAGGTCCCATCCGATATGAGGCCACCTCCGCGTGGTGGATGGGGGGGGGACACATTTTGATCAAAAAGTGCGCTAAGAGCCTCCATTTTTGACCGAGAGTGCTGTTGCAACTTTCTTCTTTGTACATTATGTATGTATATGTGTGTTGCTGTCTGTGTATACAGTATATAGTGTGTGTACAGCATGTATGTACAGTCATGGCCGTAAATGTAGGCACCCCAAAATGTTTCTATAAAATGAAGTATTCCTTACAGGAAAGGATTGCAGTAACACAGGTTTATTCCCTATGTGTATATATATATATATATATATATAGATCTCCTCTCCTCTGTATCTATATACACAGGTTTTGCTATACACATGTTTATTCCCTTTGTGTATATATATAGATCTCCTCTCCTCTGTGTATATATATATATATATATATATATATATATAGATCTCCTCTCCTCTGTGTATATATATATATATATATATAGATCTCCACTCCTCTGTATATATATATATATATATAGATCTCCTCTCCTCTGTATATATATATTGCAGTAACACAGGTTTTGCTATACACATGTTTATTCCCTTTGTGTATATATATATAGATCTCCTCTCCTCTGTATGTGTATATATATATATATATATATATATATAGATCTCCTCTCCTCTGTGTATATATATATATATATATAGATCTCCTCTCCTCTGTATATATATATAGATCTCCTCTCCTCTGTATATATATATATTGCAGTAACACAGGTTTTGCTATACACATGTTTATTCCCTTTGTGTATATATATATATAGATCTCCTCTCCTCTGTATATATATATATATATATATATATATAGATCTCCTCTCCTCTGTATATATATATATATATAGATCTCCTCTCCTCTGTATATATATATATATATATATATATATATATAGATCTCCTCTCCTCTGTATATATATATATATATATATATATATATATATATATATATAGATCTCCTCTCCTCTGTATATATATATTGCAGTAACACAGGTTTTGCTATACACATGTTTATTCCCTTTGTGTGTATATATATATATATATAGATCTCCTCTCCTCTGTATATATATATATATATATATAGATCTCCTCTCCTCTGTATATATATATATATATATATATATAGATCTCCTCTCCTCTGTATATATATATATAGATCTCCTCTCCTCTGTGTGTATATATATATAGATCTCCTCTCCTCTGTATATATATATATATAGATCTCCTCTCCTCTGTATATATATATATAAATATATAGATCTCCTCTCCTCTGTATATATATATATAGATCTCCTCTCCTCTGTATATATATATATATATATATATATATATAGATCTCCTCTCCTCTGTATATATATATATATATATATTGCAGTAACACAGGTTTTGCTATACACATGTTTATTCCCTTTGTGTGTATATATATAGATCTCCTCTCCTCTGTATATATATATATATATATATATATATATATATATATATATAGATCTCCTCTCCTCTGTATATATATATATAGATCTCCTCTCCTCTGTATATATATATATATATATATCTCCTCTCCTCTGTATATATATATATAGATCTCCTCTCCTCTGTATATATATATATATATATATATATATATATGTATATATATATAGATCTCCTCTCCTCTGTATATATATATATATAGATCTCCTCTCCTCTGTATATATATATATATATATAGATCTCCTCTCCTCTGTATATATATATATATATATATATATATATTGCAGTAACACAGGTTTTGCTATACACATGTTTATTCCCTTTGTCTGTATTGGAACTAAACCAAAAAAGGAGGAAAAAAAGGAAATTGGACCTAATGTCACCAAACTCCAAAAATGGTCCGGACACAATTATTGGCCCCTTTCATAATTGTGGATAAATAAGATTGTTTCAAGCATGTGATGTTCCTTTATACTCATGTGATGTTCCTTTATACTCACCTGGGGCAAGTAACAGGTGTGGGCAATATAAAAATCACACCTGAAAGCAGATAAAAAGGAGAGAAGTTCACTTAGTATTTGCATTGTGTGTGTCAATGCAGGATAGTCCAGATGTTGGATAAGCAGCACCAAACAAGTTCCAAAGATATTCAAGCTGTCCTGCAGGCTCAGGGAGCATCAGTGTCAGCAAAAAACTATCCGTCCACATTTAAATGAAATGAAACGCAATGGAGGAGACCCAGGAGGACCCCACTATGGAGGAGACCCCGGAGGACCCCACTATGGAGGAGACCCCGGAGGACCCCACTATGGAGGAGATGCAGGAGGACCCCACTATGGAGGAGATCCAGGAGGACCCCACTATGGAGGAGATCCAGGAGGACCCCACTATGGAGGAGACCCAGGAGGACCCCACTATGGAGGAGACCCCGGAGGACCCCACTATGGAGGAGACCCCGGAGGACCCCACTATGGAGGAGACGCAGGAGGACCCCACTATGGAGGAGATCCAG
>NW_026609711.1:15000-26007 GCF_029499605.1 Hyla sarda
AGATCATATGTTCCCTAATGATGCTGACTCTTCCTCTTTGCAGTCCAAGTCTTCCCCTTGCCCCCCAGGCTCCCGCTCCATCTGGTGCGCCCTGTGTCATGCCTTCGGCAAACCCCTTATCCTCGGCAGTGTCTTCCGCATCATGGCCGACATGTTGGGGTTTGCTGGTCCGCTCTGTGTGTCTGGGATTGTACATCACCTGAGCCAGGAGAACGAGACCTTCCACCCACGGGTAATGTCTTATTGTCCGCTGTTATATGACCTATGGGGTGGGTGCTAATGTTCACTGTTATCAGCTACCTGTCTATATATTACATATCAGTGTGCCCATCTGTGTGTGCCCAGCAATGGGTGTCACTGTGTGTCCCCGGCAATGGGTGTCCATGTGTGCCCCCATCTGTGTGCCCCTGTCTGTGTGTCCCGATCTGGAGTTGGCTGTGTTTCTCATGATCCCTCTCGTTCTTCTCTTGCAGACTGTATTTTTTGGGGTTTCATTTATCTCATCACAGGAGTTTTTGGCGAATGCCTATGTCCTGGCGGTTCTGCTGTTCTTCGCCCTCCTCCTGCAGAGAACATTCCTTCAGGCCTCTTATTATGTCGCCATTGAGACCGGAATCAACCTGCGGGGAGCAATACAGGTGACCCAAAAGAGGTCAGAAGAGGGGGTCCGAATGAAAGTGGAGGAGGGGCTCTAAAGGAGAACGGGGGAAAGGGATGGAGGAGGGGTTCCGAATGAGGGCAGAGGCGGGGAGGGGTCCGAATGAGGGCGGAGGCGGGGGGGGGCGAATGAGGGTGGAAGAAGGTGGGCCCTAATAAGGGCGGGGAAGGGGGGCCCGAATGAAGGTGGAGGAGGGAAGTGATAATGTGGGCAGAGTGTTGGATTTTCAGGCCAGGTGGGCAGTGTTTGGTGGTGACATTTGGCACAGTGTGTAGAGATGTCGTGGTGATGCCGCTCCATATGGTGACGGGGGTCCAAGAGATGACAGAACATTTCTTGGCCATTGTCCACACAGAAGCCCCTATAAATAGTACAGAGGCGTCTCCACCCACAAGTGTCCGATAAGGGTCCTGGCGTAAATCTGCTGGAGCTGTCACATGTGTCCGCGGCTCTGGGTGATTGGTGAAGGACAGAAGATATGGAGGGGTGACGAGGGGGGAATCTCCAAAATGGTCAATAACCAGCGTGACCCCATGGCACGACGTCCAACCATAGTGCAAGTGATGGTGAATACCCCAAAGACCATAAACACAGGGGCCCCAGATCCCCCACAGATCCCAGATGTAACATTATTGCTGTGGATTATCACAGGGGCCCCAGATCCCCATAGATCCCAGATGTAACATTATTGGGGATCATCAAAGGAGCCCCAGATGTAGCATATTAACCATATGATTACTATTGTGTTTCTTCCACAGACTAAGATCTACAATAAGATTATGCATCTTTCCACGTCCAACATGTCCATGGGAGAGATGACGTCCGGCCAGATCTGCAACCTGGTGGCCATCGATGCCAATCAGCTCATGTGGTTCTTCTTTTTGTGCCCCAACCTCTGGGCGATGCCTGTCCAGGTGCGGCAGCTGCAGTGTCAGCTGACAGATTCATAAAGATATCCCAATATTCCCTCCTGGGAACACAATCCTCTAGATCAGGCTGCACAACATATCAGTAGGTGGGGCCAAAAATAATATGGGGTCTGCAGATAGTGTGATCCTCCCATCTCATGTCATGTGCTAAATTGTAAGTACGTGAAGTATAATGTACATTGATATAGCAGACCGGCCTCACCCTAATATTCCCTCCTCTATACCTTCCACCATCCTCCTCCTCTATACCTCACACTATCCTCCTCCTCTATACCTCACGCCATCCTCCTCTATACCTCACGCCATCCTCCTCCTCCTCTATACCCCTCACGCCATCCTCCTCCTCCTCTATACCCCTCACGCCATCCTCCTCCTCTACTACCCCTCACGCCATCCTCCTCCACTACCCCTCACGCCATCCTCCTCCTCTACTACCCCTCACGCCATCCTCCTCCTCCTCTACTACCCCTCACGCCATCCTCCTCCTCCTCTACTACCCCACACGCCGTCCTCCTCCTCCTCTACTACCCCTCACACCATCCTCCTCCTTCTCCCCTACTAGCCCTCACACCATCCTCCTCTGTACCTTATTGCAGGATTTCTAGGATCTGTGCAGGGATGTTATCTTATTTACTGCCTTGATGGTGACGGGTTATAAGAGTGCAGATAATTGGGGTATTGTTGGTTACAATCTTCTTTCTTCTAGATCATTGTGGGGATCATCCTCCTCTATTATATCCTGGGGATAAGTGCTTTAATCGGAGCAGCCGTCATCATCGTTCTGGCCCCTGTCCAGTATTTTGTAGCTACAAAACTCTCTCAAGCCCAGAGGAGCACGCTGGTACGTATACACTATGGGGTCTGGCCCCCGGCAAGGGTCATGGAAGTCACTTTAATACCTCATTAGAAATCCACCAATCCCAGACACCGACCAATGTCTCACAGCTGAAGCCTCTGCTCCATGACCCCCACACCCCAAAGGAGATATCATCGGCCGATGTCCTGACTGGTGACATCACTCTTGTCCCACGCTTCAGGATTTGTATCTTTAGCCCCTGGATTATTCTTCTCTCCAGTTTAACTGTTTGTTCTTAGCCTTTTTTTAATATGTAAATCCCATTTCATTTGACCATTTCTTACTGATCTCAGACATTGACTCCGACCCTTTGTTGGATTCTTATATTTAAGCAGTTGTAGGATCTTTCCCATAGATATGTAGTAGAGAATTCCTGTAGTGAAGTTCCCCAACCCGTCCCCTTTATCTCTGTGCCCTTGGTTGAGCGGACGTGTCTCTTCTCATCTTCACGATGTCACTGACAGCTCTGTTGTGGAGGCCGTGTTCTCTATCAGTCACGTCCACAGCTCGGTGAGTTCTGTAGAGCCGGATAGAACATGAATGATCAGTTGTCACCAGTAACATAACAGGGTATACCAGCAGATTTGGGTAATTTTTGTGAAAAAAAAAATAGCTGTGAGCTCGTGCAAAAATCTGAAATCAGTAAAATGATATAATCCATAGTGGTGAGCGGCATAGGCCATATTCAAATTTGCGATATTTCGCAAATATATGGACAAATATTCGTCCTATATTCACGAATTTCGCATATTCATTCACTTTTTTTTTCCATGCAAAATTTGTAATGAAATGCGCATGTGCGATAATATCTTTCAACTAACTACTTTCCTATTGGTTGCTAGGGATGTTGCTAACCTCTGACAACTGTATTTGCATCCTTCTCATTGGCCCACTAGCTAAAAGAAGGGAGGGATGAGTGTCCTCTGGAAGTGCCGATATTCGTGAATTTTTGCATATTCGCCTTCTTTGGGCCACAAGCTGGAAGCAGGGAGGGGTGATCACTTTTTATTTACACAGTTCATATCATTGTGATGTGTACTATAAAAAAAAGAAACAAAAAAATAAAAATATTTGTCATAACAAATATATTTCGCTATATTCTAAATATTTGCGAAATCGCAAAGTGCCGATATTCATGATAAAAATTAGCTATTCGAATATTCATGCTCAACACTAATAATCCATCCACAGAAAAGTCAAGCCAGGCTGATCCCATTTGTGGCCGACTCATCGCATAGGATTGTTCTTGTGTAATAATCAGAAGCAATGGCCTCATACCTGCAGAATCATAGACTAGGCTTGTGTCTGGAATAGTTCTAGAAATGCTACTAGGTGATTCCAGAATCTTCTCCTATCCTTGATCTAGAGAAACTTCGGCCACGAATCCGATGATCTCCTCAGGGGTGAGGGACGAGTCGTGGAGAAAGACTCAGAGATTGGTCATTGTTCTGTCACGTCTGTGATCTGTGGATTTCCTATAATGTAATAACTGTGGTGAGGATATGTATGGGGCTCCACATTGCCTCTCTCTAATGTGAGGTCATAGTGCAGACTCATGTGCCACGCTGTCTGTGAGCCAAGGGTTCCCACAGTAGAGAGGGGGGGGGGGTATTAATGTGATCGCAGTCATGAAATCTCCAATGCTCGATCACGTGTGTGTCCAGGTGGATGAGGTGGTGTGTGCGCGTGTGGTACCACGGGGTGTCAGAGAAGAAATACCTTATCACTTTGTGACGCCAGGGCACATTTATCTTTGACTTGTTGGGACTTGTGGTGCTTTCACCAAACAGATTAATACTGACTTGTAAGGTGGGTAGATGAATCCTGGTAGGTAGGGTTCTGTCAAGGTATTGCAGCTGGGGCATGAACTTCCGCCATGCGGTTGATCCCTGCAGAGTGACCGGATGAAGTAGATTTGATCTGGGCCTTCCCTAAGACCACACAGCACACCTTTACCACATTGTATCTGCAGAACAACTGGAGATCAACTCTCAACTGGGGCAACTCCTCCCCCACTACACAAAGGACAATAATTTTGTGGTTCCCATTGGCAGGGTCACGTGGGGTTTACACCTCTTCTCTCAAGTATACAGTAACATATAAATAACATATATACAGATAACAATACAATTAGAAAAATATATTGCTTCTCAACAAAGTACAAACATAACTGATAGAACAATAAGTCCTTTTGCAGGCCCAACACCAGTGCTACAGGTCTGCCCAGAGCAGTCCGAAGCCACAGGACAGCCATTGGTCCTTGAGGTGGGGTGTGTGTGTCCAGGTGGATGACGGGGTGGTGTGTATGTCCAGGTGGATAAAGGGGGGGGGGGTGCATGTGTCCAGGTGGATGAAGGGGGGGGGTGCATGTGTCCAGGTGGATGAAAGGGGGGGGGGTGCGTGTGTCCAGGTGGATGAAGGGGGGGGGGGTGCATGTGTCCAGGTGGATGAAGGGGGGGGGAGTGCGTGTGTCCAGGTGGATGAAGGGGGGGGGGGGTGCACGTGTCCAGGTGGATGACGGGGTGGTGTGTATGTCCAGGTGGATGAAAGGGGGGGGGGTACTTGTGTCCAGGTGGATGACGGGGTGGTGTGTATGTCCAGGTGGGTGAAGGGGTGGGTGCATGTGTCCAGGTGGATGAAGGGGGGGGGTGCATGTGTCCAGGTGGATGAAGGGGGGGGGGGGTGCGTGTGTCCAGGTGGATGACGGGGTGGTGTGTATGTCCAGTTGGATGAAGGGGTGGGTGCATGTGTCCAGGTGGATGAAGGGGGGGGGTGCATGTGTCCAGGTGGATGAAGGGGGGGGGTGCATGTGTCCAGGTGGATGAAGGGAGGTGTGCATGTGTCCAGGTGGATGAAGGGGGGGGGTGCGTGTGTCCAGGTGGATGACGGGGTGGTGTGTATGTCCAGGTGGATGACGGGGTGGTGTGTATGTCCAGGTGGATGAAGGGGGGGTGCATGTGTCCAGGTGGATGAAGGGGTGGTGTGTGTGTCCAGGTGGATGACGGGGTGGTGTGTGTGTGTGTCCAGGTGGATGAGGTGGGGTGTGTGTCCATGTGTATGAGGTGTGGTGTGTGTGTGTCTAGGTGGATAACGGGGTGGTGAGTGTGTGTGTGTCCAGGTGGATGAGGTGGTGTGTGTCCAGGTGGATGACTGGGTGGTGTGTGTGTCCAGGTGGATGAGGTGGTGTGTGTCCAGGTGGATGACTGGGTGGTGTGTGTGTGTGTGTCCAGGTGGATGACGGGGTGGTGTGTGTGTCCAGGTGGATGACTGGGTGGTGTGTGTGTCCAGGTGGATGAGGTGGTGTGTGTCCAGGTGGATGACTGGGTGGTGTGTGTGTGTGTCCAGGTGGATGATGGGGTGTGTGTGTGTCCAGGTGGATGAGGTGGTGTGTGTCCAGGTGGATGACGGGGTGGTGTGTGTGTCCATTTGTATGAGGTGGTGTGTGTCCAGGTGGATGATGGGGTGGTGTGTGTGTGTCCATTTGTATGAGGTGGTGGATGACGGGGTGGTGTGTGTGTGTCCATTTGTATGAGGTGGTGTGTGTCCAGGTGGATGACGGGGTGTGTGTGTGTCCAGGTGAATGAGGTGGTGTGTGTGTCCATGTGTATGAGGTGGTGTGTGTCCAGGTGGATGACGGGGTGGTGTATGTGTGTCCATTTGTATGAGGTGGTGTGTGTCCAGGTGGATGACGGGGTGGTGTGTGTGTCCAGGTGGATGACGGGGTGGTGTGTGTGTCCAGGAGGATGACGGATGGTGTGTGTGTGTCCATTTGTATGAGGTGGTGTGTGTCCAGGTGGATGACAGGGTGGTGTGTGTCCATTTGTATGAGGTGGTGGATGACGGGGTGGTGTGTGTGTCCAGGTGGATGACGGGGTGTGTGTGTGTCCAGGTGAATGAGGTGGTGTGTGTGTCCATGTGTATGAGGTGGTGTGTGTCCAGGTGGATGACGGGGTGGTGTGTGTGTGTCCATTTGTATGAGGTGGTGTGTGTCCAGGTGGATGACGGGGTGGTGTGTGTGTGTCCATTTGTATGAGGTGGTGGATGACGGGGTGGTGTGTGTGTCCAGGTGGATGACGGGGTGGTGTGTGTGTCCAGGTGAATGAGGTGGTGTGTGTGTCCAGGTGGATGAGGTGGTGTGTGTCCAGGTGGATGACGGGGTGGTGTGTGTGTGTCCATTTGTATGAGGTGGTGTGTGTCCAGGTGGATGACGGGGTGGTGTGTGTGTGTCCATTTGTATGAGGTGGTGGATGACGGGGTGGTGTGTGTGTCCAGGTGGATGACGGGGTGTGTGTGTGTCCAGGTGAATGAGGTGGTGTGTGTGTCCATGTGTATGAGGTGGTGTGTGTGTGTCCATGTGTATGAGGTGGTGTGTGTGTCCAGGTGGATGACGGGGTGTGTGTGTGTGTCCAGGTGAATGAGGTGGTGTGTGTGTCCATGTGTATGAGGTGGTGTGTGTGTCCATGTGTATGAGGTGGTGTGTGTGTCCAGGTGAATGACGGGGTGTGTGTGTGTCCAGGTGAATGAGGTGGTGTGTGTGTCCATGTGTATGAGGTGGTGTGTGTCCAGGTGGATGACAGGGTGGTGTGTGTGTCCATGTGTATGAGGTGGTGTGTGTCCAGGTGGATGACTGGGTGGTGTGTGTGTCCATGTGTATGAGGTGGTGTGTGTCCAGGTGGATGACAGGGTGGTGTGTGTGTGTCCATTTGTATGAGGTGGTGTGTATCCAGGTGGATGACGGGGTGTGTGTGTGTCCAGGTGAATGAGGTGGTGTGTGTGTCCATGTGTATGAGGTGGTGTGTGTCCAGGTGGATGACAGGGTGGTGTGTGTGTGTCCATTTGTATGAGGTGGTGTGTATCCAGGTGGATGACGGGGTGGTGTGTGTGTCCAGGTGGATGACGGATGGTGTGTATCAGTGCGCACATTGTGGGGTTCAGGCAGTAGAATTTATCAATGTTTATTAGGTTTTGTCGCAATGTTCTAGGACTATTCCAATGAGCGTCTGAAGAAGACCAATGAGATGCTTCGAGGGATCAAGCTGCTGAAGTTGTATTCCTGGGAGCACATATTTCACAGCAGCGTGGAGGAGACACGGCAGAAGGAGATGACCAGCCTTAAAGCATTCGCCTTATACACCTCCATATCAAGTATGTGCCCACACTAACAGTGACCCATGCTGTGGTAATTTGTGGTGTCATCAACCCCCCCCCCCAGTAATAGTGACCCGTGTTGTGGTACTTTCTGGTGTTGTCGTCCCCCCAGTAACAGTGACCCGTGTTGTGGTCATTTGTGGGGTTATTGTGTCCCCCCCCCCTCCCCCACACACACAGATGAGGGGGTCTATGGAGGAGGATTAGTGATTACACGGAGCAGAGTAATGAGGCGGGTGCCATGTCCCCTTCCCTCACTGTTTACCATTTTCATCATCTTGTCATCTGGTGTAATGAGCGGAGTGTCTCCTCGTGTTCCTGGGAACAGCTGTTTAGAAACAGGATGACCCAGAACGTTCCGACCCCCGAAGAAACTGTCCAGAACCCCTAAGTACAGGGCTGAGTGTACGAACGTTTTTAGAGCCGTATACTGGGGATGCATGTGCTTATGGGTCCTGCACTGTATTATAGGGGTCTGACAGATTCCATAATATATACAGTACTACACCAATGGACCGCTGAATTTTGGGGGTTCCTACACTGCATGTTGGGGTCCTTTCAGAGGGTCCAGTACTGTATGATGGGGGGGGGGCTCTTCTATAGTCTGGGGATCCAGTACTGTATGTTGGGGGGGGCTCATCTATAGTCAGGGGATCCAGTACTGTATGTTGGGGGGGCTCATCTATAGTCAGGGGATCCAGTACTGTATGTTGGGGGGGCTCATCTATATCAGGGGATCCAGTACTGTATGTTGGGGGGGGGGGGGGCTTGCTCGTCTACAGTCCGGGATCCAATATTGTATGTTGGGGCGGCTCGTCTATAGTCTGGAATTCCAGTACTGTATGTTGGGGGGGGGGGGGGGCTCGTCTATAGTCCGGGGATCCAGTACTGTATGTTGGGGGGAGGTCACCTGTAGTCTGGGGATCCAGTACTGTATGTTGGGGGGGCTCATCTATAGTCCGGGGATCCAGTAATGTATGTTGTGGGGGGGGGGGCGGGGCTCGTCTGTAGTCCGGGGATACAGTACTGTATGTTGGGGGGGGGGCTCATCTATAGTCCGGGGATCCAGTACTGTATGTTGGGGGGAGGTCACCTGTAGTCTGGGGATCAAGTACTGTATGTTGGGGGGGGCTCGCTCGTCTACAGTCCAGGGATCCAGTATTGTATGTTGGGGGGGCTCGTCTATTGTCTGGGGATCCAGTACTGTATGTTGTGTGGGGAGGGGCTTATCCACAGTCCGGGGATCCAGCACTGTATGTTGTGTGGGGAGGGGCTTATCCACAGTCTGGGGATCCAGTACTGTATGTCGTGGGGGGGGGGGGTCATCTATAGTCTGGGGATCCAGTACTGTATGTCGGGAGGGGGGGGGGGGGGGCTCGTCTATGGTCCGGGGATCCAGTACTGTATGTTGGGGGGGGGGGGCTCATCTATAGTCCGGGGATCCAGTACTGTATGTTGGGGGGGGGGCTCGCTAGTCTACAGTCCGGGATCCAATATTGTATGTTGGGGCGGCTCGTCTATAGTCTGGAATTCCAGTACTGTATGTTGGGGGGGGGGGCGGGGGGGATGGGCTCGTCTATAGTCCGGGGATCCAGTACTGTATGTTGGGGGGGGGCTCATCTATAGTCCGGGGATCCAGTACTGTATGTTGGGGGGAGGTCACCTGTAGTCTGGGGATCCAGTACTGTATGTTGGGGGGGGGGTGCTCATCTATAGTCCGGGGATCCAGTACTGTATGTTGTGGGGGGGGGGGGCGGGGCTCGTCTATAGTCCGGGGATACATTACTGTATGTTGGGGGGAGGTCACCTGTAGTCTGGGGATCAAGTACTGTATGTTGGGGGGGGGGGGGGGCCTCGCTCGTCTACAGTCCAGGGATCCAGTATTGTATGTTGGGGGGGGCTCGTCTATTGTCTGGGGATCCAGTACTGTATGTTGGGGGGGACGGGGCTCGTCTATAGTCCGGGGATCCAGTACTGTATGTTGGGGGGGGGGGGGCTCATCTATAGTCCGGGGATCCAGTACTGTATGTTGAGGGTGTCACCTGTAGTCTGGGGATGAAGTATTGTATGTTGGGGGGGGGGAGGTCACCTGTAGTATGGGCATAAAGTACTGTATGTTGTGGGGGGGGCGGGGCTCGTCTATAGTCCAGCGATCCAGTACTTTATGTTGAGGGTGTCACCTGTAGTCTGGGGATCAAGTACTGTATGTTGGGGGGGGGGGGGCTCGCTCATCTACAGTCCGGGGATCCAGTACTGTATGTTGGGGGGGCTCGTCTATAGTCTGGGGATCCAGTACTGTATGTTGGGGAGGGGGGCTCATCTATAGTCCGGGGATCAAGTACTGTATGTTGTGTGGGGGGGGGGGGGGGCTCATCTATAGTCCGGGGATCCAGTACTGTATGTTGAGGGTGTCACCTGTAGTCTGGGGATGAAGTATTATATGTTGGGGGGGGTCACCTGTAGTCTGGGGATCAAGTACTGTATGTTGGGGGGGGCTCGCTCGTCTATAGTCTGGGGATCCAGCACTGCATGTTAGGGGGGGGGGGGCTCTTCTATAGTCCGGGGATCCAGTACTGTATGTTTGTGTGGGAGGAGCTTATCCACAGTCCGGGGATCCAGCACTGTATGTTGTGTGGGGAGGGGCTTATCCACAGTCTGGGGGATCCAGTACTGTATGTCGTGGGGGGGGGGGGGGGGCTCGTCTATAGTCTGGGGATCCAGTACTGTATGTCGGGAGGGGGGGGGGGGGGCTCGTCTATAGTCCGGGGATCCAGTACTGTATGTTTTGGGGGGGGCGGAGCTTGTCTATAGTCCAGGGATCCAGTACTGTATGTTGAGGGTGTCACCTGTAGTCTGGAGATCAAGTACTGTATGTTTGGGGGGGCTCGCTCGTCTATAGTCCGGGGATCCAGTACTGTAGGTTGTGGGGGGTGGGCTTATCTACAGTCCGGGGATCCAGCACTGTATGTTGTGGGGGGGGGGGGCCTCATCTATAGTCTGGGAATCAGTACTGTATGTTGTGGGGGGGGGGGGCCTTGTCTATAGTCCTGGGATCCAGTACTGTATGTTGTGGGGGGGGGGGGGGCTTGTCTATAGTCCTGGGATCCAGTACTATATGTTGTGTGTGTGGGGGGGCTTATCTACCTTCCAGGGATCCAGTACTGTATGCTGGGGGGGGGGCTCGTCTATAGTCTGGGGATCCAGTACTGTGTGTCATGGGGGAGGGGGGGGGGGCCTTGTCTATAGTCCGTGGATCCAGTACTGTATGTTGAGGGGCTTGTCTGTAGTCTGGGGAACCAGTTACTGTATGTTGGGGGGGGGGGGCTCTTTCTATATTCCGGGGATCCAGTACTGTATGTTGGGGGGGGGGGGGGGGGGCTCATCTATAGTCCGGGGGATCCAGTACTGTATGTTTG
>NW_026609712.1:0-25982 GCF_029499605.1 Hyla sarda
ACACTAACACATAAAGAGTAAAACCACTACATATACACTACACTACACTAACACATAATAAAGGTAAAACACTACATATACACCTACACTACACTAACACATAATAAAGGGTAAAACACTACATATACACTACACTACACTAACACATAATAAAGGGTAAAATACTACATATACACTACACTAACACATAATAAAGGGTAAAACACTACATATACACTACACTACACTAACACATAATAAATGGTAAATCACTACATATACACCTACACTACACTAACACATAATAAAGGGTAAAACACTATATATACACCTACACTACACTAACACATAATAAAGGGTAAAACAATACATATACACTACACTACACTAACACATAATAAAGAGTAAAACACTACATATACACTACACTACACTAACACATAATAAAGGAGTAAAACACTACATATACACTACACTACACTAACACATAATAAAGGGTAAAACACTACATATACACTACACTACACTAACACATAATAAAGGGTAAAACACTACATATACACCTACACTACACTAACACATAATAAAGGGTAAAACACTACATATACACTACACTACACTAACACATAATAAAGGGTAAACACTACAATACACTACACTACACTAACACATAATAAAGGGTAAAACACTACATATACACCTACACTACACTAACATAATAAAGGGTAAAACACTACATACTACACTACACTAACACATAATAAAGAGTAAAACACTACATATACACTACACTACACTAAGAACCATATACACTACACTACATAATAAAGGGTAAAACACTACATATACACTACACTACACTAACACATAATAAAGGGTAAAACACTACATATACACCTACACTACACTAACACATAATAAAGGGTAAAACACTACATATACACTACACTACACTAACACATAATAAAGGGTAAAACACTACATATACACTACACTAACACATAATAAAGGGTAAACACTACATATACACTACACTACACTAACACATAATAAAGGGTAAAACACTACATATACACTACACTAACACATAATAAAGAGTAAAACACTACATATACACTACACTAACACATAATAAAGAGGTAAAACACTACATATACACTACACTACACTAACACATAATAAAGGGTAAAACACTACATATACACTACACTACACTAACACATAATAAAGAGTAAAACACTACATATACACTACACTACACTAACACATAATAAAGGGTAAAACACTACATATACACTACACTACACTAACACATAATAAAGAGTAAAACACTACATATACACACTACACTAACACATAATAAAGAGTAAAACAACTACATACACTACACTACACTAACACATAATAAAGAGTAAAACACTACATATACACTACACTAACACACATAATAAAGGGTAAAACACTACATATACACTACACTAACACATAATAAAGGTAAAACACTACATATACACTACACTACACTAACACATAATAAAGGGTAAAACACTACATATACACTACACTACACTAACACATAATAAAGGAATAAAGAAACACTACATATACCTACACTACACTAACACATAATAAAGAGTAAAACACTACATATACACTACACTACACTAACACATAATAAAGGGTAAAACACTACATATACACTACACTACACTAACACATAATAAAGAGTAAAACACTACATATACACTACACTACACTAACACATAATAAAGAGTAAAACACTACATATACACTACACTACACTAACACATAATAAAGGGTAAAACACTACATATACACTACACTACACTAACACATAATAAAGGGTAAAACACTACATATACACTACACTACACTAACACATAATAAAGGTGTAAAACACTACATATACACTACACTACACTAACACATAATAAAGGTAAAACACTACATATACACTACACTACACTAACACATAATAAAGGGTAAAACACTACATATACACTACACTACACTAACACATAATAAAGGGTAAAACACTACATATACACTACACTACACTAACACATAATAAAGGGTAAAACACTACATATACACTACACTACACTAACACATAATAAAGGGTAAAACACTACATATACACTACACTACACTAACACATAATAAAGGGTAAAACACTACATATACACTACACTACACTAACACATAATAAAGGGTAAAACACTACATATACACTACACTACACACATAATAAAGGGTAAAACACTACATATACACTACACTACACTAACACATAATAAAGGGTAAAACACTACATATACACTACACTACACTACACACATAATAAAGGGTAAAACACTACATATACACTACACTACACTAACACATAATAAAGGGTAAAACACTACATATACACTACACTAACACATAATAAAGGGTAAAACACTACATATACACTACACTACACTAACACATAATAAAGGGTAAAACACTACATATACACTACACTACACTAACACATAATAAAGGGTAAAACACTACATATACACTACACTACACTAACACATAATAAAGGGTAAAACACTACATATACACTACACTACACTAACACATAATAAAGGGTAAAACACTACATATACACTACACTACACTAACACATAATAAAGGGTAAAACACTACATATACACTACACTACACTAACACATAATAAAGGGTAAAACACTACATATACACTACACTACACTAACACATAATAAAGGGTAAAACACTACATATACACTACACTACACTAACACATAATAAAGGGTAAAACACTACATATACACTACACTACACTAACACATAATAAAGGGTAAAACACTACATATACACTACACTACACTAACACATAATAAAGGGTAAAACACTACATATACACTACACTACACTAACACATAATAAAGGGTAAAACACTACATATACACTACACTACACTAACACATAATAAAGGGTAAAACACTACATATACACTACACTACACTAACACATAATAAAGGGTAAAACACTACATATACACTACACTACACTAACACATAATAAAGGGTAAAACACTACATATACACTACACTACACTAACACATAATAAAGGGTAAAACACTACATATACACTACACTACACTAACACATAATAAAGGGTAAAACACTACATATACACTACACTACACTAACACATAATAAAGGGTAAAACACTACATATACACTACACTACACTAACACATAATAAAGGGTAAAACACTACATATACACTACACTACACTAACACATAATAAAGGGTAAAACACTACATATACACTACACTACACTAACACATAATAAAGGGTAAAACACTACATATACACTACACTACACTAACACATAATAAAGGGTAAAACACTACATATACACTACACTACACTAACACATAATAAAGGGTAAAACACTACATATACACTACACTACACTAACACATAATTAAGGGTAAAACACTACATATACACCTACACTACACTAACACATAATAAAGGGTAAAACACTACATATACACTACACTACACTAACACATAATAAAGGGTAAAACACTACATATACACTACACTACACTAACACATAATAAAGGGTAAAACACTACATATACACTACACTACACTAACACATAATAAAGGGTAAAACACTACATATACACTACACTACACTAACACATAATAAAGGGTAAAACACTACATATACACTACACTACACTAACACATAATAAAGGGTAAAACACTACATATACACTACACTACACTAACACATAATAAAGGGTAAAACACTACATATACACTACACTACACTAACACATAATAAAGGGTAAAACACTACATATACACTACACTACACTAACACATAATAAAGGGTAAAACGCTACATATACACTACACTAACACATAATAAAGGGTAAAACACTACATATACACTACACTACACTAACACATAATAAAGGGTAAAACACTACATATACACTACACTAACACATAATAAAGGGTAAAACACTACATATACACTACACTACACTAACACATAATAAAGGGTAAAACACTACATATACACTACACTACACTAACATAATAAAGGGTAAAACACTACATATACACTACACTACACTAACACATAATAAAGGGTAAAACACTACATATACACTACACTACACTAACACATAATAAAGAGTAAAACACTACATATACACTACACTACACTAACACATAATAAAGAGTAAAACACTACATATACACTACACTACACTAACACATAATAAAGAGTAAAACACTACATATACACTACACTACACTAACACATAATAAAGGGTAAAACACTACATATACACCTACACTACACTAACACATAATAAAGGGTAAAACACTACATATACACTACACTACACTAACACATAATAAAGGGTAAAATACTACATATACACTACACTAACACATAATAAAGGGTAAAACACTACATATACACTACACTACACTAACACATAATAAATGGTAAAACACTACATATACACCTACACTACACTAACACATAATAAAGGGTAAAACACTACATATACACCTACACTACACTAACACATAATAAAGGGTAAAACAATACATATACACTACACTACACTAACACATAATAAAGAGTAAAACACTACATATACACTACACTACACTAACACATAATAAAGAGTAAAACACTACATATACACTACACTACACTAACACATAATAAAGGGTAAAACACTACATATACACTACACTAACACATAATAAAGGGTAAAACAATACATATACACCTACACTACACTAACACATAATAAAGGGTAAAACACTACATATACACTACACTACACTAACACATAATAAAGGGTAAAACACTACATATACACCTACACTACACTAACACATAATAAAGGGTAAAACACTACATATACACCTACACTACACTAACACATAATAAAGGGTAAAACACTACATATACACTACACTAACACATAATAAAGAGTAAAACACTACATATACACTACACTACACTAACACATAATAAAGGGTAAAACACTACATATACACCTACACTAACACATAATAAAGGGTAAAACACTACATATACACTACACTACACTAACACATAATAAAGGGTAAACACTACATATACACTACACTACACTAACACATAATAAAGGGTAAAACACTACATATACACTACACTAACACATAATAAAGAGTAAAACACTACATATACACTACACTAACACATAATAAAGAGTAAAACACTACATATACACTACACTACACTAACACATAATAAAGGGTAAAACACTACATATACACCTACACTACACTAACACATAATAAAGGGTAAAACACTACATATACACCTACACTACACTAACACATAATAAACGGGTAAAACACTACATATACACTACACTACACTAACACATAATAAAGGGTAAAACACTACATATACACTACACTACACTAACACATAATAAAGGGTAAAACACTACATATACACTACACTAACACATAATAAAGGGTAAAACACTACATATACACCTACACTACACTAACACATAATAAAGGGTAAAACACTACATATACACCTACACTACACTAACACATAATAAAGGGTAAAACACTACATATACACCTACACTACACTAACACATAATAAAGGGTAAAACACTACATATACACTACACTACACTAACACATAATAAAGGGTAAAACACTACATATACACTACACTTCACTAACACATAATAAAGGGTAAAACACTACATATACACCTACACTACACTAACACATAATAAAGGGTAAAACACTACATATACACCTACACTACACTAACACATAATAAAGGGTAAAACACTACATATACACTACACTACACTAACACATAATAAAGGGTAAAACACTACATATACACTACACTAACACATAATAAAGGGTAAAACACTACATATACACCTACACTACACTAACACATAATAAAGGGTAAAACACTACATATACACTACACTACACTAACACATAATAAAGGGTAAAACACTACATATACACTACACTAACACATAATAAAGGGTAAAACACTACATATACACTACACTAACACATAATAAAGGGTAAAACACTACATATACACTACACTAACACATAATAAAGGGTAAAACACTACATATGCACTACACTAACACATAATAAAGGGTAAAACACTACATATACACCTACACTACACTAACACATAATAAAGGGTAAAACACTACATATACACTACACTACACTAACACATAATAAAGGGTAAAACACTACATAAACACTACACTACACTAACATATAATAAAGGGTAAAACACTACATATACACTACACTAACACATAATAAAAGGGTAAAACACTACATATACACTACACTACACTAACACATAATAAAGGGTAAACACTACATATACACTACACTACACTAACACATAATAAAGGGTAAACACTACATATACACTACACTACACTAACACATAATAAAGGGTAAAACACTACATACACACTACACTACAGTAACACATAATAAAGGGTAAAACACTACATATACACTACACTACACTAACACATAATAAAGGGTAAAACACTACATATACACTACACTACACTAACACATAATAAAGGGTAAAACACTGCACTACACTAACACATAATAAAGGGTAAAACACTACATATACACCTACACTACACTAACACATAATAAAGGGTAAAACACTACATATACACTACACTACACTAACACATAATAAAGAGTAAAACACTACATATACACTACACTACACTAACACATAATAAAGAGTAAAACACTACATATACACTACACTACACTAACACATAATAAAGGGTAAAACACTACATATACACTACACTACACTAACACATAATAAAGGGTAAAACACTACATATACCCTACACTACACTAACACATAATAAAGGGTAAACACTACATATACACTACACTACACTAACACATAATAAAGGGTAAAACACTACATATACACTACACTACACTAACACATAATAAAGGGTAAAACACTACATATACACTACACTACACTAACACATAATAAAGGGTAAAACACTGCACTACACTAACACATAATAAAGGGTAAAACACTACATATACACCTACACTACACTAATACATAATAAAGGGTAAAACACTACATATACACTACACTACACTAACACATAATAAAGAGTAAAACACTGCATATACACTACACTACACTAACACATAATAAAGGGTAAAACACTGCACTACACTAACACATAATAAAGGGTAAAACACTACATATACACCTACACTACACTAATACATAATAAAGGGTAAAACACTACATATACACTACACTACACTAACACATAATAAAGAGTAAAACACTACATATACACTACACTACACTAACACATAATAAAGGGTAAAACACTACATATACACTACACTACACTAACACATAATAAAGGGTAAAACACTACATATACACCTACACTACACTAACACATAATAAAGGGTAAAACACTACATATACACTACACTACACTAACACATAATAAAGGGTAAAACACTACATATACACTACACTACACTAACACATAATAAAGGGTAAAACACTACATATACACTACACTACACTAACACATAATAAAGGGTAAAACACTACATATACACCTACACTACACTAACACATAATAAAGGGTAAAACACTACATATACCCTACACTACACTAACACATAATAAAGGGTAAAACACTACATATACACTACACGACACTAAAACATAATAAAGGGTAAACACTACATATACACTACACTACACTAACACATAATAAAGGGTAAACACTACATATACACTACACTACACTAACACATAATAAAGGGTAAAACACTACATATACACTACACTACACTAACACATAATAAAGAGTAAAACACTACATATACACTACACTACACTAACACATAATAAAGGGTAAACACTACATATACACTACACTACACTAACACATAATAAAGGGTAAAACACTACATATACACTACACTAACACATAATAAAGAGTAAAACACTACATATACACTACACTAACACATAATAAAGAGTAAAACACTACATATACACTACACTACACTAACACATAATAAAGGGTAAAACACTACATATACACCTACACTACACTAACACATAATACAGGGTAAAACACTACATATACACTACACTACACTAACACATAATACAGGGTAAAACACTACATATACACTACACTACACTAACACATAATAAAGGGTAAAACACTACATATACACTACACTACACTAACACATAATAAAGGGTAAAACACTACATATACACTACACTAACACATAATAAAGGGTAAAACACTACATATACACCTACACTACACTAACACATAATAAAGGGTAAAACACTACATATACACCTACACTACACTAACACATAATAAAGGGTAAAACACTACATATACACTACACTACACTAACACATAATAAAGGGTAAAACACTACATATACACCTACACTACACTAACACATAATAAAGGGTAAAATACTACATATACACTACACTACACTAACACATAATAAAGGGTAAAACACTACATATACACTACACTAACACATAATAAAGGGTAAAACACTACATATACACCTACACTACACTAACACATAATAAAGGGTAAAACACTACATATACACCTACACTACACTAACACATAATAAAGGGTAAAACACTACATATACACTACACTACACTAACACATAATAAAGGGTAAAACACTACATATA
Organism: Hyla sarda; assembly: GCF_029499605.1. Lineage (NCBI taxonomy): Eukaryota > Metazoa > Chordata > Amphibia > Anura > Hylidae > Hyla > Hyla sarda. The sequence continues at coordinate 8,877 of NW_026609712.1, forward strand.
CACTACACTACACTAACATATAATAAAGGGTAAAACACTACATATACACTACACACTAACACATAATAAAAGGGTAAAACACTACATATACACTACACTACACTACACATAATAAAGGGTAAACACTACATATACACTACACTACACTAACACATAATAAAGGGTAAAACACTACATATACACTACACTACACTAACACATAATAAAGGGTAAAACACTACATATACACTACACTACACTAACACATAATAAAGGGTAAAACACTACATATACACTACACTACACTAACACATAATAAAGGGTAAAACACTACATATACACTACACTACACTAACATATAATAAAGGGTAAAACACTACATATACACTACACTACACTAACATATAATAAAGGGTAAAACACTACATATACACTACACTAACACATAATAAAAGGGTAAAACACTACATATACACTACACTACACTAACACATAATAAAGGGTAAACACTACATATACACTACACTACACTAACACATAATAAAGGGTAAAACACTACATATACACTACACTACACTAACACATAATAAAGGGTAAAACACTACATATACACTACACTACACTAACATATAATAAAGGGTAAAACACTACATATACACTACACTACACTAACACATAATAAAGGGTAAACACTACATATACACTACACTACACTAACACATAATAAAGGGTAAAACACTACATATACACTACACTACACTAACATATAATAAAGGGTAAACACTACATATACACTACACTACACTAACACATAATAAAGGGTAAAACACTACATATACACTACACTACACTAACATATAATAAAGGGTAAAAACTACATATACACTACACTAACACAAATAAAAGGGTAAAACACTACATATACACTACACTACACTAACACATAATAAAGGGTAAACACTACATATACACTACACTACACTAACACATAATAAAGGGTAAAACACTACATATACACTACACTACACTAACATATAATAAAGGGTAAAACACTACATATACACTACACTAACACATAATAAAAGGGTAAAACACTACATATACACTACACTACACTAACACATAATAAAGGGTAAACACTACATATACACTACACTACACTAACACATAATAAAGGGTAAAACACTACATATACACTACACTACACTAACACATAATAAAGGGTAAACACTACATATACACTACACTACACTAACACATAATAAAGGGTAAAACACTACATATACACTACACTAACACATAATAAAGGGTAAAACACTACATATACACTACACTACACTACACTAACACATAATAAAGGGTAAAACACTACATATACACTACACTAACACATAATAAAGGGTAAAACACTACATATACACTACACTACACTAACACATAATTAAAGGGTAAAACACTACATATACACTACACTACACTAACACATAATAAAGGGTAAAACACTACATATACACTACACTACACTAACACATAATAAAGGGTAAAACACTACATATACACTACACTACACTAACACATAATAAAGGGTAAACACTACATATACACTACACTACACTAACACATAATAAAGGGTAAAACACTACATATACACTACACTACACTAACACATAATAAAGGGTAAAACACTACATATACACTACACTACACTAACATAATGAAGGGTAAAACACTACATATACACTACACTACACTAACACATAATGAAGAGTAAAACACTACATATACACTACACTACACTAACACATAATAAAGGGTAAAACACTACATATACACTACACTACACTACCACATAATAAAGGGTAAAACACTACATATACACTACACTACACTAACACATAATGAAGAGTAAAACACTACATATACACTACACTACACTAACACATAATAAAGGGTAAAACACTACATATACACTACACTACACTAACACATAATAAAGGGTAAAACACTACATATACACTACACTACACTAACACATAATAAAGGGTAAAACACTACATATACACTACACTACACTAACATATAATAAAGGGTAAAACACTACATATACACTACACTAACACATAATAAAAGGGTAAAACACTACATATACACTACACTACACTAACACATAATAAAGGGTAAAACACTACATATACACTACACTACACTAACATATAATAAAGGGTAAAACACTACATATACACTACACTACACTAACACATAATAAAAGGGTAAAACACTACATATACACTACACTACACTAACACATAATAAAGGGTAAACACTACATATACACTACACTACACTAACACATAATAAAGGGTAAAACACTACATATACACTACACTACACTAACACATAATAAAGGGTAAACACTACATATACACTACACTACACTAACACATAATAAAGGGTAAAACACTACATATACACTACACTAACACATAATAAAGGGTAAAACACTACATATACACTACACTACACTACACTAACACATAATAAAGGGTAAAACACTACATATACACTACACTAACACATAATAAAGGGTAAAACACTACATATACACTACACTACACTAACACATAATAAAGGGTAAAACACTACATATACACTACACTACACTAACACATAATAAAGAGTAAAACACTACATATACACTACACTACAGTAACACATAATAAAGGGTAAAACACTACATATACACTACACTACACTAACACATAATAAAGGGTAAAACACTACATATACACTACACTACACTAACACATAATAAAGGGTAAAACACTACATATACACTACACTACAGTAACACATAATAAAGGGTAAAACACTACATATACACTACACTACACTAACACATAATAAAGGGTAAAACACTACATATACACTACACTACACTAACACATAATAAAGGGTAAAACACTACATATACACTACACTACACTAACATAATGAACGGTAAAACACTACATATACACTACACTACACTAACACATAATGAAGGGTAAAACACTACATATACACTACACTACACTAACACATAATAAAGGGTAAAACACTACATATACACTACACTACACTACCAAGGGTAAAACACTACATATACACTACACTACACTAACACATAATGAAGAGTAAAACACTACATATACACTACACTACACTAACACATAATAAAGGGTAAAACACTACATATACACTACACTACACTACCACATAATAAAGGGTAAAACACTACATATACACTACACTACACTAACACATAATGAAGAGTAAAACACTACATATACACTACACTACACTAACACATAATAAAGGGTAAAACACTACATATACACTACACTACACTAACACATAATAAGGGTAAAACACTACATATACACTACACTACACTAACACATAATAAAGGGTAAAACACTACATATACACTACACTACACTAACACATAATAAAGGGTAAAACACTACATATACACTACACTACACTAACACATAATAAAGGGTAAAACACTTACATATACACTACACTGACACTAATACATAATAAAGGGTAAAACACTACATATACACTACACTACACTAACATAATGAAGGGTAAAACACTACATATACACTACACTAACACATAATAAAGAGTAAAACACTACATATACATCTACACTACACTAACACATAATAAAGGGTAAAACACTACATATACACTACACTACACTAACACATAATAAAGGGTAAAACACTACATATACACTACACTACACTAACACATAATAAAGGGTAAAACACTACATATACACTACACTACACTAACACATAATAAAGGGTAAAACACTACATATACACTACACTACACTAACACATAATAAAGAGTAAAACACTACATATACACTACACTACACTAACACATAATAAAGGGTAAAACACTACATATACACTACACTAACACATAATAAAGGGTAAAACACTACATATACACTACACTAACACATAATAAAGGGTAAAACACTACATATACACTACACTAACACATAATAAAGGGTAAAACACTACATATACACTACACTAACACATAATAAAGGGTATAACACTACATATACACTACACTACACTAACACATGATAAAGGGTAAAACACTACATATACACTACACTAACACATAATAAAGGGTAAAACACTACATATACACTACACTACACTAACACATAATAAAGGGTAAAACACTACATATACACTACACTACACTAACACATAATAAAGGGTAAAACACTACATATACACTACACTACACTAACACATAATAAAGAGTAAAACACTACATATACACTACACTACACTAACACATAATAAAGGGTAAAACACTACATATACACTACACTACACTAACACATAATAAAGGGTAAAACACTACATATACACTACACTACACTAACACATAATAAAGAGTAAAACACTACATATACACTACACTACACTAACACATAATAAAGGGTAAAACACTACATATACACTACACTACACTAACACATAATAAAGGGTAAAACACTACATATACACTACACTACACTAACACATAATAAAGGGTAAAACACTACATATACACTACACTACACTAACACATAATAAAGGGTAAAACACTACATATATACTTCACTACACTAACACATAATAAAGGGTAAAACACTACATATACACTACACTACACTAACACATAATAAAGGGTAAAACACTACATATACACTACACTACACTAACACATAATAAAGGGTAAAACACTACATATACACTACACTAACACATAATAAAGGGTAAAACACTACATATACACTACACTACACTAACACATAATAAAGGGTAAAACACTACATATACACTACACTACACTAACACATAATAAAGGGTAAAACACTACATATACACTACACTACACTAACACATAATAAAGGGTAAAACACTACATATACACTACACTACACTAACACATAATAAAGGGTAAAACACTACATATACACTACACTACACTAACACATAATAAAGGGTAAAACACTACATATACACCCCCTTACACTGTCCCCCCCCCCCCCCCCCCACAATAAAAAAGATAAACTTATTGTACGGCAGTGTTTCCAAAACGGAGCCTCCAGCTGTTGCAAAACAACAACTCCCAGCATTTCTGGACAGCCACTGACTGTCCAGGCATGCTGGGAGTTTAGCAACAGCTGGAGGCACCCTGTCTGGCAATCACTGGTGTAGAATACCCCTATGTCCACCCCTATGCAATCCCTAATTTAGTCCTCAAATGCACATGGCGCTCTCACACTTCGGAGCCCTGTCGTATTTCAAGGAAACAGTTTAGGGCCACATATGGGGAATTTCCGTACTCGGGAGAAATTACACTACAAATTTTGGGGGGCTTTTTCTCCTTTTACCCCTTATGAAAAGGAAAAGTTGGGGTCTACACCAGCCTGTCAGTGTAAAAAAAATAAAAACAATTACACTAACATGCTGGTGTTGCCCCATACTTTTTATTTTCACAAGTGTTAAAAGGAAAAAAAGACCCCCAAAATTTGTAACAATTTCTCTTGAGTACGGAAATACCCCATATGTGGGTGTAAAATGCTCTGCGGGCGCACAACAAGGCTCAGGAGTGAGAGTGCACTATGTACATTTGAGGCCTAAATTGGTGATTTGCACAGGGTCGGCTGATTTTACAGCGGTTCTGACATTAACACAAAAAAATAAATACCCACATGTGACCCCATTTTGGAAACGACATCCCTCACGGAAAGTAACAAGGGGTATAGTGAGCCTTAACACCCCACAGGTGTTTGACGAATTTTCCTTAAAGTTGGATGGGAAAATGAAAAAAAAAAATTTTTTTCACTAAAATGCTGGTGTTACCCTAAATTTTTCATTTTCACAAGGGAAAATAGGGAAAAAGCCCCCCAAAATTAGTAACCCCATTAGTAAGAACATATCCCAAATGTGGATGTAAAGTGCTCTACGGGTGCACTACAGGGTGCGCCATTTCTATGTATACACCTTAATAACATGGGAATGGTCGGTGATAACTTCCTGTTTTGGGCCCATTAGTATATGTGAGGGGGGAACTTTTCAAGATGGGAGGTGACCATGGCGGCCATTTTGAATCCAACTTTTGTTTTTTCAATAGGGAGAGGGTCATGTGACACATCAAACTTATTGGGAATTTCACAAGAAAAACAATGATGTGTTTGGTTTTACCGTAACTTTATTCTTTCCTGAGTTATTTACAAGTTTCTGATCACTTATAAAATGTGTTCAATGTGCTGGATTGTCAATGCACCCTCTTCTCTATATACTACTATATACACCACAGGAGAAATGCTAGCACAGGCTTCCAGTATACACTGCTATATACTACTATATACACCGCAGGAGAAATGCTAGCACAGGCTTCCAGTATCTGTATACAGTGCTATATACTACTATATACACCACAGGAGAAATGCTAGCACAGGCTTCCAGTATCTGTATACACTGCTATATACTACTATATACACCACAGGAGAAATGCTAGCACAGGCTTCCAGTATCCGTATACATTACTATATACTACTATATACACCGCAGGAGAAATGCTAGCACAGGCTTCCAGTATCCATATACACTGCTATATACTACTATATACACTGCAAGAATAATGCTAGCACAGGCCTCCAGTATCCATATACACTGCTATATACTACTATATACACCGCAGGAGAAATGCTAGCACAGGCTTCCAGTATCCGTATACACTGCTATATGCTGCTATATACATCGCAGGAGAAATGCTAGCACAGGCTTCCAGTATCCGTATACACTGCTATATACTACTATATACACCGCAGGAGAAATGCTAGCACAGGCTTCCAGGATCCGTATACACTGCTATATACTACTATATACACCGCAGGAGAAATGCTAGCACAGGCTTCCAGTATCTGTATACACTGCTATATACCACTATATAAACCGCAGGAGAAAAGCTAGCACAGGCTTCCAGGATCCGTAGTTTCAGGTGCTGCACATCTCTTATCTTCCCAGCATAGACAATTGCCTTCAGATGACCCCAAAGATAAAAGTCTAAGAGGGTCAGATCGGGAGACCTTGGGGGCCATTCAACTGGCCCATGAGGACCAATCCACTTTCCAGGAAACTGTTCATCTAGGAATGCTCGGACCTGACACCCATAATGTGGTGGTCACCATCTTGATGGAAAAACTCAGGGAACGTGCAGCTTCAGTGCATAAAGAGAGAAACACATCTTTGCAACAACACAACATGACCTTGAGGTTTCAATTGATGAGGAATGGCCCCACTATCTTTGTACCCCATATACCACACCATACTATCAATTTTTGTGTTCCAACAGTCTTGGAGGGATCTATCCAATGTGGGTTAGTGTCAGACCAATAGCGGAGGTTTTGTTTGTTAACTTCACCATTCACATAAAAGTTTCCTCATCACTGAACAAAATCTTCTGAGGGTCCTGTTCCAATTTTTGTTTTGCCCATTCCCAGTAAGTTTGATGTCACATGACCCTCTTCCTATTGAAAAAACAAAAGTTGGATTCAAAATGGCCGACTTCAAAATGGCCGCCATGGTCACCACCCATCTTGAAAAGTTTCCCCCCTCACACCTACTAATTTGCCATGAACAGGAAGTTAATATCACCAACCATTCCCATTTTATTAAGGTGTATCCATATCCATATCCAACGGCCCACCCTGTACAATGCCCAGAAGAGAAGGACCGACATTGGACTTTGAAGAGAAAAATTGTCCGGAATTGAAGGCCACGTGTGTTTACAAAGCCCCCATAGTGCCAGAACAATGGACCCCCCCCCCACATGTGACCCCATTTTGGAAACTACACCCCTCATGTAATGTAACACTGGGTACAGTGAGCATTTACGCCCCACAGGTGTCTGACAGATTTTTGGAACACTGATCCATGAAAATGAAAAATGTAATTATTCATTTGCACAGTCCACTGTTCCAAAGATCTGTCAAACGCCAGTGGGATGTAAATACTCACTGCACCCCTTATTAAATTCTGTGAGGGGTGTAGTTTCCAAAATGGGGTGACATGTGGGGGGGTCCACTGTTCTGGCACCACGGGGGGGGGGGGGGGCTTTGTAAACGCACATGGCCCCTGACTTCCATTCCAAACAAATTCTCTTTCCAAAAGCTCAATGGCGCTCCTCCTCTTCTGAGCATTGTAGTTCGCCAGCAGAGCACTTGACCTCCACACATGGGTTATTTTCATACTCAGAAGAAATGGGGTTACAAATTTTTGGGGTCATTTTCTCCTATTACCCCTTGTAAAAATGTAAAATTTGGGGAAAAACTAGCATTTTAGTGAAAATTGTTTTCTTCTTCATTTACACATCCAACTTTAACAAAAAGTCGTAAAACACCGGTGAGGTGTTAAGGCTCACTGGATCCCTTGTTACGTTCCTTGAGTGGTGTAGTTTCAAAAATAGTATGCCATGTGGGTATTTTTTGCTTTTCTGGCACCACAGGGGCTTCCTAAATGCGACATGCCCCCCAAAAACCATTTCAGCAAAATTTGCTTTCCAAAAGCCAAATGTGACTCCTTCTCTTCTGAGCATTGTAGTGCGCCTGCAGAGCATTTTACTTCCTAACATGGGGTATTTCCATACTCAGAAGAGATGGGATTACAAATTTTGGGGGGCATTTTCTCCCATTAACTTTTGAAAAAATTGTAAATTTGGAAAATAAACTGCACTTTAGTGAAACATTTGTTTTTTTTCATTTACACATCCGACTTCAACGAAAAGTCGTCAAACCCCTGTGGGGTATTAAGGCTCACTGGACACCTTGTTACGTGCCTTGAGGGGTTTCGTTTCCAAAATAGTATGCCATGTGGGGGGTTTTATGCTGTTCTGGCACCATAGGAGCTTCCTAAATGTGACATGACCCCCAAAAACCATTTCAGCAAAACTCACTCTCCAAAATCCCATTGTTGCTCCTTCCCTTCTGAGCCCTCTACTGCGCCCGTCGAACACTTTATATACATATGAGGTATTTCCTTACTCAAGAGAAATTGGGTTCCAAATTTTGGGAGGCTTTTTCTCCTTTTACCCCTTGTAAAAATTCAATAACTGGGTCTACAAGAACATGCGAGTGTAAAGAAATGAAGATTTTGAATTTTCTCCTTCACTTTGCTGCTATTCCTGTGAAACACCTAAAGGGTTAACACACTTACTGAATGTCATTTTGGATACATTGAGGAGTACAGTTTTCATAATGGGGTCATTTGTGGGTATTTCTAATATGAAGACCCCTCAAATCCACTTCAAAACTGAACTGGTCCCTGAAAAATTCAGATTTTGAAAATTTTGTGAAAAATTGGAAAATTGCTGCTGAACTTTGAAGCCTCTGATGTCTCCAAAAGTAAAAACATCTCAACTTTATGATGGTGACATAATGTTACGCCGAGCGCTCCGGGTCCCCGCTCCTCCCCGGAGCGCTCGCTTCACTCCCTCCGCTGCAGCGCTCCGGTCACGTCCTCTGACCCGGGGCGCTGCGATCCTGCTGCCAGCCGGGATGCGATTCGCGATGCGGGTAGCGCCCGCTCGCGATGCGCACCCCGGCTCCCCTACCTGACTCGCTCCCCGTCTGTTCTGTCCCGGCGCGCGCGGCCCCGCTCCCTAGGGCGCGCGCGCGCCGGGTCTCTGCGATTTAAAGGGCCACTGCGCCGCTGATTGGCGCAGTGGTTCCAATTAGGGTTTTCACCTGTGCACTTCCCTATATTACCTCACTTCCCTTGCACTCCCTTGCCGGATCTTGTTGCCTTAGTGCCAGTGAAAGCGTTCCTTGTGTGTTCCTTGCCTGTGTTTCCAGACCTTCTGCCGTTGCCCCTGACTACGATCCTTGCTGCCTGCCCCGACCTTCTGCTACGTCCGACCTTGCTTCTGCCTACTCCCTTGTACCGCGCCTATCTTCAGCAGCCAGAGAGGTGAGCCGTTGCTAGTGGATACGACCTGGTCACTACCGCCGCAGCAAGACCATCCCGCTTTGCGGCGGGCTCTGGTGAAAACCAGTAGTGGCTTAGAACCGGTCCACTAGCACGGTCCACGCCAATCCCTCTCTGGCACAGAGGGTCCACTACCTGCCAGCCGGCATCGTGACAGTAGATCCGGCCATGGATCCCGCTGAAGTTCCTCTGCCAGTTGTCGCTGACCTCACCACGGTGGTCGCCCAGCAGTCACAACAGATAGCGCAACAAGGCCAACAGCTGTCTCAACTGACCGTTATGCTACAACAGTTGCTACCACAGCTTCAGCAGTCATCTCCTCCGCCAGCTCCTGCACCTCCTCCGCAGCGAGTGGCCGCTCCTGGGATACGCTTATCCTTGCCGGATAAATTTGATGGGGACTCTAAGTTTTGCCGTGGCTTTCTTTCCCAATGTTCCCTGCATCTGGAGATGATGTCGGACCTGTTTCCCACTGAAAGGTCTAAGGTGGCTTTCGTAGTCAGTCTTCTGTCCGGAAAAGCCCTGTCATGGGCCACACCGCTCTGGGACCGCAATGACCCCGTCACTGCCTCTGTACACTCCTTCTTCTCGGAAATCCGAAGTGTCTTTGAGGAACCTGCCCGAGCCTCTTCTGCTGAGACTGTCCTGTTGAACCTGGTCCAGGGTAATTCTTCCGTTGGCGAGTATGCCGTACAATTCCGTACACTTGCTTCAGAATTGTCCTGGAATAATGAGGCCCTCTGCGCGACCTTCAAAAAAGGCCTATCCAGCAACATTAAAGATGTTCTGGCCGCACGAGAAATTCCTGCTAATCTACATGAACTTATTCACCTAGCCACTCGCATTGACATGCGTTTTTCTGAAAGGCGTCAGGAACTCCGCCAAGATATGGACTCTGTTCGCACGAGGCGTTTCGTCTCCTCGGCTCCTCTCTCCTCTGGTCCCCTGCAATCTGTTCCTGTGCCTCCCGCCGTGGAGGCTATGCAGGTCGACCGGTCTCGCCTGACACCTCAAGAGAGGACACGACGCCGTATGGAGAACCTCTGCCTGTACTGTGCTAGTACCGAACACTTCCTGAGGGATTGTCCTATCCGTCCTCCCCGCCTGGAAAGACGTACGCTGACTCCGCACAAAGGTGAGACAGTCCTTGATGTCTACTCTGCTTCTCCACGTCTTACTGTGCCTGTGCGGATGTCTGCCTCTGCCTTCTCCTTCTCTACAGTGGCCTTCTTGGACTCTGGATCTGCAGGAAATTTTATTTTGGCCTCTCTCGTCAACAGGTTCAACATCCCAGTGACCAGTCTCGCCAGACCCCTCTACATCAATTGTGTAAATAATGAAAGATTGGACTGTACCATACGTTTCCGCACGGAGCCCCTTCTTATGAGCATCGGATCTCATCATGAGAGGATTGAACTTTTGGTCCTCCCCAATTGCACCTCGGAGATTCTCCTTGGACTTCCCTGGCTTCAACTTCATTCCCCAACCCTGGATTGGTCCACTGGGGAGATCAAGAGTTGGGGGTCCTCTTGTTCCAAGAACTGTCTAAAACCGGTTCCCAGTAACCCTTGCCGTAACTCTGTGGTTCCTCCAGTAACCGGTCTCCCTAAGGCCTATATGGACTTCGCGGATGTTTTCTGCAAAAAACAAGCTGAGACTCTACCTCCTCACAGGCCTTATGATTGCCCTATCGACCTCCTCCCGGGTACTACTCCACCCCGGGGCAGAATTTATCCTCTCTCTGCCCCAGAGACTCTTGCCATGTCCGAATACGTCCAGGAGAATCTAAAAAAGGGCTTTATCCGTAAATCCTCCTCTCCTGCCGGAGCCGGATTTTTCTTTGTGTCCAAAAAAGATGGCTCCCTACGTCCTTGCATTGACTACCGCGGTCTTAATAAAATCACGGTTAAGAACCGCTACCCCTTACCCCTCATCTCTGAACTCTTTGATCGCCTCCAAGGTGCCCACATCTTCACTAAATTGGACTTAAGAGGCGCCTATAACCTCATCCGCATCAGAGAGGGGGACGAGTGGAAAACGGCATTTAACACCAGAGATGGACACTTTGAGTATCTGGTCATGCCCTTTGGACTGTGCAATGCCCCTGCCGTCTTCCAAGACTTTGTCAATGAAATTTTTCGTGATCTGTTGTACTCCTGTGTTGTGGTGTATCTGGACGATATCCTAATTTTTTCTGCCAATCTAGAAGAACACCGCCAGCATGTCCGTATGGTTCTTCAGAGACTTCGTGACAACCAACTCTATGCCAAAATTGAGAAATGTCTGTTTGAATGCCAATCTCTTCCTTTTCTAGGATATTTGGTCTCTGGCCAGGGACTACAGATGGATCCAGACAAACTCTCTGCCGTCTTAAATTGGCCACGCCCCTCCGGACTCCGTGCTATCCAACGCTTTTTGGGGTTCGCCAATTATTACAGGCAATTTATTCCACATTTTTCTACCATTGTGGCTCCTATCGTGGCTTTAACCAAGAAAAATGCTGATCCCAAGTCCTGGCCTCCTCAAGCAGAAGACTCCTTTAAACGACTCAAGTCTGCCTTTTCTTCGGCTCCCGTGCTCTCCAGACCTGACCCTTCCAAACCCTTCCTATTGGAGGTTGATGCCTCCTCAGTAGGAGCTGGAGCTGTTCTTCTACAAAAAAATCCTTCCGGGCATGCTGTCACTTGTGGTTTTTTCTCTAGGACCTTCTCTCCTGCGGAGAGGAACTACTCCATCGGGGATCGAGAGCTTCTAGCCATTAAATTAGCACTTGAGGAATGGAGGCATCTGCTGGAGGGATCAAGATTTCCTGTTATTATCTACACCGACCACAAGAACCTCTCCTACCTCCAGTCGGCCCAACGGCTGAATCCTCGCCAGGCCCGGTGGTCTCTGTTCTTTGCCCGATTTAATTTTGAGATTCACTTTCGTCCTGCCGATAAGAACATTAGGGCCGATGCTCTCTCTCGTTCCTCGGATGCCTCAGAAGTTGATCTCCCTCCGCAACACATCATTCCACCTGACTGCCTGATCTCCACTTCTCCTGCCTCCATCAGGCAGACTCCTCCAGGAAAGACCTTTGTTTCTCCACGCCAACGCCTCGGAATCCTCAAATGGGGTCACTCCTCCCATCTCGCAGGTCATGCGGGCATCAAGAAATCTGTGCAACTCATCTCCCGCTTCTATTGGTGGCCGACTCTGGAGACGGATGTTGGGGACTTTGTGCGAGCCTGCACTATCTGTGCCCGGGATAAGACTCCTCGCCAGAAGCCCGCTGGTTTTCTTCATCCTCTGCCTGTCCCCGAACAGCCTTGGTCTCTGATTGGTATGGATTTTATTACTGATTTACCCCCTTCCCGTGGCAACACCGTTATTTGGGTGGTCGTTGATCGATTCTCCAAAATGGCACATTTCATCCCTCTTCCTGGTCTTCCTTCTGCGCCTCAGTTGGCTAAACAATTTTTTGTACACATTTTTCGTCTTCACGGGTTGCCTACGCAGATTGTCTCGGATAGAGGGGTCCAATTCGTGTCTAAATTCTGGAGGGCTCTCTGTAAACAACTCAAGATTAAATTAAATTTTTCCTCTGCATATCATCCCCAGTCCAATGGACAAGTAGAAAGAATTAACCAGATCCTGGGTGATTATTTGCGACATTTTGTTTCCTCCCGCCAGGATGACTGGGCAGATCTCCTTCCATGGGCCGAATTTTCGTATAACTTCAGGGTCTCTGAATCTTCCTCCAAATCCCCATTTTTCGTGGTGTACGGCCGTCACCCTCTTCCCCCCCTCCCTACCCCCTTGCCCTCTGGTCTGCCCGCTGTGGATGAAATTTCTCGTGACCTTTCCATTATATGGAGAGAGACCCAAAATTCTCTCTTACAGGCTTCTTCACGCATGAAGAGGTTCGCGGATAAGAAAAGAAGAGCTCCCCCCGTTTTTTCCCCTGGAGACAAGGTATGGCTCTCCGCTAAATATGTCCGCTTCCGTGTCCCTAGCTACAAGTTGGGACCACGCTATCTTGGTCCTTTCAAAATTTTGTGTCAAATTAATCCTGTCTCTTATAAACTTCTTCTTCCTCCTTCTCTTCGTATCCCTAATGCCTTTCACGTCTCTCTTCTCAAACCACTCATCCTCAACCGTTTTTCTCCCAAATCTGTTCCTCCCACTCCTGTTTCCGGCTCCTCGGACGTCTTCTCGGTCAAGGAAATTTTGGCTGCCAAAAAGGTCAGAGGGAAAAATTTTTTTTTAGTAGACTGGGAGGGTTGTGGTCCTGAAGAGAGATCCTGGGAACCTGAGGACAACATCCTTGACAAAAGTCTGCTCCTCAGGTTCTCAGGCTCCAAGAAGAGGGGGAGACCCAAGGGGGGGGGTACTGTTACGCCGAGCGCTCCGGGTCCCCGCTCCTCCCCGGAGCGCTCGCTTCACTCCCTCCGCTGCAGCGCTCCGGTCACGTCCTCTGACCCGGGGCGCTGCGATCCTGCTGCCAGCCGGGATGCGATTCGCGATGCGGGTAGCGCCCGCTCGCGATGCGCACCCCGGCTCCCCTACCTGACTCGCTCCCCGTCTGTTCTGTCCCGGCGCGCGCGGCCCCGCTCCCTAGGGCGCGCGCGCGCCGGGTCTCTGCGATTTAAAGGGCCACTGCGCCGCTGATTGGCGCAGTGGTTCCAATTAGGGTTTTCACCTGTGCACTTCCCTATATTACCTCACTTCCCTTGCACTCCCTTGCCGGATCTTGTTGCCTTAGTGCCAGTGAAAGCGTTCCTTGTGTGTTCCTTGCCTGTGTTTCCAGACCTTCTGCCGTTGCCCCTGACTACGATCCTTGCTGCCTGCCCCGACCTTCTGCTACGTCCGACCTTGCTTCTGCCTACTCCCTTGTACCGCGCCTATCTTCAGCAGCCAGAGAGGTGAGCCGTTGCTAGTGGATACGACCTGGTCACTACCGCCGCAGCAAGACCATCCCGCTTTGCGGCGGGCTCTGGTGAAAACCAGTAGTGGCTTAGAACCGGTCCACTAGCACGGTCCACGCCAATCCCTCTCTGGCACAGAGGGTCCACTACCTGCCAGCCGGCATCGTGACACATAATATATTGTATATAATAATAATATAAAGATATCTCCTGTATGATGGTGATATAATATATTGTATATAATATAATAATATAATGATATCTCCTGTATGATGGTGACATAATATATTGTATATAATAATATAAAGATATCTCCTGTATGATGGTGACATAATATATTGTATATAATAATATAAAGATATCTCCTGTATGATGGTGACATAATATATTGTATATAATATAATAATATAAAGATATCTCCTGTATGATGGGGACATAATATATTGTATATAATATAATCATAGAAAGATATCTCCTGTATGATGGTGACATAATATATTGTATATAATAATATAAAGATATCTCCTGTATGATGGGGACATAATATATTGTATATAATAATATAAAGATATCTCCTGTATGATGGGGACATAATATATTGTATATAATAATATAAAGATAATCTCCTGTATGATGGTGACATAATATATTGTATATAATAATATATAAAGATATCTCCTGTATGATGGGGACATAATATATTGTATATAATAATATAAAGATATCTCCTGTATGATGGTGACATAATATATTGTATATAATATAAAGATATCTCCTGTATGATGGTGACATAATATATTGTATATAATAATATAAAGATATCTCCTGTATGATGGTGACATAATATATTGTATATAATATAATAATATAAAGATATCTCCTGTATGATGGGGACATAATATATTGTATATAATAATATAAAGATATCTCCTGTATGATGGTGACATAATATATTGTATATAATAATAATATAAAGATATCTCCTGTATGATGGTGACATAATATATTGTATATAATATAATAATATAAAGATATCTCCTGTATGATGGTGACATAATATATTGTATATATAATAATATAAAGATATCTCCTGTATGATGGTGACATAATATATTGTATAAATATAAAGATATCTCCTGTATGATGGTGACATAATATATTGTATATAATAATATAAAGATATCTCCTGTATGATGGGGACATAATATATTGTATATAATATAATAATATAAAGATGTCTCCTGTATGATGGTGACATAATATATTGTATATAATATATAAAGATATCTCCTGTATGATGGTGACATAATATATTGTATATAATAATATAAAGATATCTCCTGTATGATGGTGACATAATATATTGTAATAATAATAATATAAAGATATCTCCTGTATGATGGTGACATAATATATTGTATATAATAATATAAAGATATCTCCTGTATGATGGTGACATAATATATTGTATATAATATAATAATATAAAGATATCTCCTGTATGATGGGGACATAATATATTGTATATAATAATATAAAGATATCTCCTGTATGATGGTGACATTATATATTGTATATAATATAATAATTAAAGATATCTCCTGTATGATGGGTGACATAATATATTGTATATAATAATATATAGATATCTCCTGTATGATGGTGACATAATATATTATATATAATAATATAAGATATCTCCTGTATGATGGTGACATAATATTATTGTATATAATAATATAAAGATATCTCCTGTATGATGGTGACATAATATATTGTATATAATATAATAATATAAAGATATCTCCTGTATGATGGGGACATAATATATTGTATATAATATTATAGATATAAAGATATCTCCTGTATGAAGGTGACATAATATATTTATATAATAATAATATAAAGATATCTCCTGTATGATGGTGACATAATATATTGTATATAATAGATATAAAGATATCTCCTGTAATGATGGGGACATAATATATATTATATATAATATAATTAATATAAAGATATCTCCTGTATGATGGTGACATATATATTGTATATAATAATATAAAGATATCTCCTGTATGATGGTGACATAATATATTGTATATAATAATAATATAATGATATCTCCTGTATGATGGTGACAATAATATATTTGTATA
>NW_026609713.1:0-25939 GCF_029499605.1 Hyla sarda
TATCCGGGATATATATTAGCGGGGGGGGGTGTATATATATATATATATATATATATATATCTATTCGCGGGCGAGGGCGGGGTGTATTTAATATATATAGCGGTGGGGGGGGGGTGTATATATATATATATTAGCGGTGGGGAGGGTGTATATATATATATATTAGCGTTGGGGGGGTGTATATATATATATATATTAGCAGTGGGGGGGGGGGTGTATATATATATATATAGCGGAGGGGGGGTATAATACAGGATATATATTAGCGGTGGGGGGGGTGTATATATATATTAGCAGGGGGGGGTGTATATATATATTAGCGGGGGGGGGGTGTATATATATATTAGCGGGGGGGGTTGTATATATATATTAGCGGGGGGGGGGGTGTATTAATATATTAGCGGGGGGGGTGTATATATATATATATATATATATATATATTAGCGGTGGGGGGGGGTGTATATATATATTAGCAGGGGGGTGTATATATATATTAGCGGGGGGGGGGGTGTATATATATATTAGCGGGGGGTATAATACCGGATATATATAGCGGTGGGGGGGGTGTATATATATATTAGCGGGGGGGGGGGGGTGTATATATATATATTAGCGGGGGGGGTGTATATATATATATCTAGCGGGGGGGGGTGTATTTATATATTAGCGGGGGGTATAATACCGGGATATATATTAGCGGGGGGGGTATAGATACCGGATATATATTAGCGGGGGGGGGGTATAATACCGGGATATATATTAGCGGGGGGGGTATAATACCGGGATATATATTAGCGGGGGGGGGGGGGGGGTGAATATATATATTAGCGGGGGGGGGTGTATATATATATTGGCGGGGGGGGGGTGTATTTATATATTAGCGGGGGTATAATACCGGGATATATATTAGCGGGGGGGGGGGGTGTATTTATATATTAGCGGGGGGTATAATACCGGGATATATATTAGCGGGGGGTATAATACCGGGATATATATTAGCGGGGGGGGGGTGTATATATATATATATATATATATATATATATATATATATATATATATATATATATTAGGGGGGGGGGGGGTGTATTTATATATTAGCGGGGGGTATAATACCGGGATATATATTAGCGGGGGGGGGGGGGTAAAATACCGGGATATATATTAGCGGGGGGGGTATAATACCGGGGATATATATTAGCGGGGGGGGGGGTAGTACTTATATATATTAGCGGGGGGGGGGGGTGTATATATATATATTAGCGGGGAGGGGGGGGGGTGGCTATATATATATTAGCGGGGGGGGGTGTATATATATATATTAGCGGGGGGGGTGTATTTATATATTAGCGGGGGGTATAATACCGGGATATATATTAGCGGGGGGGGGTATAATACCGGGATATATATTAGCGGGGGGGTATAATACCGGGATAATATTAGCGGGGGGGGGGGGTGTATATATATATTAGCGGGGGGGGGGGGGGGTGTATATATATATTAGCGGGGGGGGGGGGGTGTATATATATATATTAGCGGGGGGGGGGTGTATATATATATATTAGCGGGGGGGGGTGTATTTATATATTAGCGGGGGGTATAATACCGGGATATATATTAGCGGGGGGGGGGGGGGGTAAAATACCGGGATATATATTAGCGGGGGGGTATAATACCGGGGATATATATTAGCGGGGGGGGGGGTGTATATATATATTAGCGGGGGGGGGGGGTGTATATATATATTAGCGGGGGGGGGGGGGGTGTATATATATATTAGCGGGGGGGGGTGTATATATATATATTAGCGGGGGGGGTGTATTTATATATTAGCGGGGGGTATAATACCGGGATATATATTAGCGGGGGGGTATAATACCGGGATATATATTAGCGGGGGGGTATAATACCGGGATATATATTAGCGGGGGGGGGGGGTGTATATATATATTAGCGGGGGGGGGGGGGTGTATATATATATTAGCGGGGGGGGGGGGGGTGTATATATATATATTAGCGGGGGGGGGTGTATATATATATATTAGCGGGGGGGGTGTATTTATATATTAGCGGGGGGTATAATACCGGGATATATATTAGCGGGGGGTATAATACCGGGATATATATTAGCGGGGGGGGGTGTATATATATATTAGCGGGGGGGGGGGTGTATTTATATATTAGCGGGGGGGTATAATACCGGATATATATTAGCGGGGGGGGGGGTGTATATATATATATATATAGTATATATATATATATTATATATGATAGTATATATATATATATTAGCGGGGGGTATAATACCGGGATATATATTAGCGGGGGGGGGTATAATACCGGGATATATATTAGCGGGGGGGGGGTGTATATATATATACTGTATATATATATATATTAGCGGGGGGTATAATACCGGGATATATATTAGCGGGGGGGGGGGGGTGTGTGTATATATATATATTAGCGGGGGGGGGTATAATACCGGGATATATATTAGCGGGGGGGGGGGGGTGTATATATGTATATATATATATTAGCGGGGGGGTGTATATATATATATTAGCGGGGGGTATAATACCGGGATATATATTAGCGGGGGGGGGGGGGTGTATATCGATATATATATATATTATATATATATATTAGCGGGGGGGGTGTATATATATATATTAGCGGGGGGTATAATACCGGGATATATATTAGCGGGGGGGGGGGTGTATATATATTATATATATTAGCGGGGGGGTATAATACCGGGATATATATTAGCGGGGGGGGGTGTATATATATATATATATTAGCGGGGGGTATAATACCGGGATATATATTAGCGGGGGGGGGTGTATATATATATATATATTAGCGGGGGGTATAATACCGGGATATATATTAGCGGGGGGGGGGGGGTGTATATATATATATATATATATATATTAGCGGGGGGGTATAATACCGGGATATATATTAGCGGGGGGGGGGGGGGGTGTGTGTATATATATATATGATATATATATTAGCGGGGGTGTATATATATATATTAGCGGGGGGTATAATACCGGGATATATATTAGCAGGGGGGGGGGTGTGTATATATATATATATATATATTAGCGGGGGGGTGTATATATATATATTAGCGGGGGGTATAATACCGGGATATTTATTAGCGGGTGGGGGGGGGTGTATATATATATATATAGTATATATATATATATTAGCGGGGGGGGTGTATATATATATATTAGCGGGGGGTATAATACCGGGATATATATTAGCGGGGGGGGGTGTATATATATATATATTAGCGGGGGGGTATAATACCGGGATATATATTAGCGGGGGGGGGTGTATATATATATATATATTAGCGGGGGGTATAATACCGGGATATATATTAGCGGGGGGGGGGTGTATATATATATTAGCGGGGGGTATAATACCGGGATATATATTAGCGGGGGGGGTGTATATATATATTAGCGGGGGGTATAATACCGGGATATATATTAGCGGGGGGGGGGGGTGAATATATATATATATATATATATTAGCGGGGGGGGTGTATATATATATATATTAGCGGGGGGGTATAATACCGGGATATATATTAGCGGGGGGGGGGGGTGTATATATATATATTTTAGCGGGGGGTATAATACCGGGATATATATTAGCGGGGGGGGGTGTATATATATATTTTAGCGGGGGGTATAATACCGGGATATATATTAGCGGGGGGGGGGGGGGGGTGAATATATATATATATATATATTAGCGGGGGGGTGTATATATATATATATATATATATATATATATATATATTAGCGGGGGGGTGTATATATATATTAGCGGGGGGTATAATATCGGGATATATATTAGCGGGGGGGGGGTGTATATATATATTAGCGGGGGGGGGGGTATATATATTAGCGGGGGGGGGGGTTGTATATATATATTAGCGGGGGGGGGTGTATATATATATTAGCGGGGGGGGTATATATATATATTAGCGGGGGGGTATAATACCGGGATATATATTAGCGGGGGGGGGGGGTATAATACCGGGATATATATTAGCGGGGGGGGGGTATATATATATATATTAGCGGGGGGGGGGGGGTTCGTATATATATATTAGCGGGGGGGGTATATATATATTAGCGGGGGGGGGGTGTATATATATATATATTAGCGGGGGGTATAATACCGGGATATATATTAGCGGGGGGGGTGGGTGTATATATATATATTTTAGCGGGGGGTATAATACCGGGATATATATTAGCGGGGGGGGGGTGTATATATATTATATTAGCGGGGGGTATAATACCGGGATATATATTAGCGGGGGGGGGGGTGTATATATATATTAGCGGGGGGGGGTATATATATTAGCGGGGGGGGGGTGTATATATATATTAGCGGGGGGGGGTGTATATATATATTAGCGGGGGGGGGTATATATATATATTAGCGGGGGGTATAATACCGGGATATATATTAGCGGGGGGGGGGGGTATAATACCGGGATATATATTAGCGGGGGGGGGGGGTATATATATATATATTAGCGGGGGGGGGGGGTGTATATATATATTAGCGGGGGGGGGTATATATATATTAGCGGGGGGGGGTGTATATATATATTAGCGGGGGGGGGGTGTATATATATATTAGCGGGGGGGGGTATATATATATATTAGCGGGGGGTATAATACCGGGATATATATTAGCGGGGGGGGGGGTGTGTATATATATATATTAGCGGGGGGGGGGTATATATATTAGCGGGGGGGGTATATATATATATATATTAGCGGGGGGTATAATACCGGGATATATATTAGCGGGGGGGGGGGTGTGTGTATATATATATATATATATATATATATATATATATATATTAGCGGGGGGGGGGGGGGGGGGTATATATATTAGCGGGGGGTATAAAACCGTATATATATTAGCGGGGGGGGGGAGATATATATATATTAGCGGGGGGTATAATACCGGGATATATATTAGCGGGGGGGGGGGGGTGTATATATATATATATATATATTAGCGGGGGGGTGTATATATATATTAGCGGGGGGGGGGTGTATATATATATATATTAGCGGGGGGGGTGTATATATTAGCGGGGGTATAATACCGGGATATATATTAGCGGGGGGGGTGTATATATATATTAGCGGGGGGGGGGGTATATATATATATATTAGCGGGGGGTATAATACCGGGATATATATTAGCGGGGGGGTGTGTATATATATATATTAGCGGGGGGGGGTATATATATTAGCGGGGGGTATAATACCGGGATATATATTAGCGGGGGGGGGGTGTGTATATATATATATATTAGCGGGGGGGGGGGGTATATATATTAGCGGGGGGTATAATACCGGGATATATATTAGCGGGGGGGGGGTATATATATATTAGCGGGGGGTATAATACCGGGATATATATATTAGCGGGGGGGGTGTATATATATATTAGCGGGGGGGGGTGGTTGTATATATATATTAGCGGGGGGGGGGGGGTGTATATATATATTAGCGGGGGGGGGGGTGTATATATATATATTAGCGGGGGGGTATAATACCGGGATATATATTAGCGGGGGGGGGGGGGTATATATATATTAGCGGGGGGTATAATACCGGGATATATATTAGCGGTGGGGGGGGGGTGTATATATATATATTAGCGGGGGGGGGGGTGTATATATATATTAGCGGGGGGGTATAATACCGGGATATATATTAGCGGTGGGGGGGGGGGTTGTATATATATATATTAGCGGGGGGGGGTGTATATATATATTAGCGGGGGGGGGGTGTTATATATATATATATATATTAGCGGGGGGGGTGTATATATATATTAGCGGGGGGGGGTTGTAGTATATATATATATATTAGCGGGGGGGGTGTATATATATATTAGCGGTGGGGGGGGGGGTGTATATATATATATATATTAGCGGGGGGGGTGTATATATATATTAGCGGGGGGGGGGGGTGTATATATATATTAGCGGGGGGTATAATACCGGGATATATATTAGCGGTGGGGGGGGGGGTGTATATATATATATTAGCGGGGGGGGGTGTATATATATATTAGCGGGGGGGGGGGTGTATATATATATTAGCGGGGGGTATAATACCGGGATATATATTAGCGGTGGGGGGTGGGGGGTGTATATATATATATTAGCGGGGGGGGGGTGTATATATATATTAGCGGGGGGGGGGTGTATATATATATTAGCGGGGAGGTGTATATATATATATATATATATATTAGCGGTGGGGGGGGGGTGTATATATATATATATATATATATTAGCGGGGGGGGGGTGTATATATATATTAGCGGGGGGGGTGTATATATATATTAGCGGGGGGGTTGGGGGTGTATATATATATTAGCGGGGGGTATAATACCGGGATATATATTAGCGGGGGGGGGGGGGTGTATATATATATTAGCGGGGGGTATAATACCGGGATATATATTAGCGGGGGGGGGGGTGTATATATATATTAGCGGGGGGTATAATACCGGGATATATATTAGCGGGGGGGGGGGGGTGTATATATATATTAGCGGGGGGTATAATACCGGGATATATATTAGCGGGGGGGGGGGTGTATATATATATATTAGCGGGGGGGGGGGGTGTATATATATATTAGCGGGGGGTATAATACCGGGATATATATTAGCGGGGGGGGGGTGTATATATATATTAGCGGGGGGTATAATACCGGGATATATATTAGCGGGGGGGGTGTATATATATATATTAGCGGGGGGTATAGTACCGGGATATATATTAGCGGGGGGGGGGGTGTATATATATATTAGCGGGGGGTTATAATACCGGGATATATTAGCGGGGGGGGGGTGTATATATATATTAGCGGGGGGTATAATACCGGGATATATATTAGCGGGGGGGGGGGGTGTATATATATATTAGCGGGGGGTATAATACCGGGATATATATTAGCGGGGGGGGTGTATATATATATATTAGCGGGGGGTATAATACCGGGATATATATTAGCGGGGGGGGGGGGTGTATATATATATTAGCGGGGGGTATAATACCGGGATATATTAGCGGGGGGGGGTGTATATATATATATTAGCGGGGGGTATAATACCGGGATATATATTAGCGGGGGGGGGGTGTATATATATATTAGCGGGGGGTATAATACCGGGATATATATTAGCGGGGGGGGGGGGTGTGTATATATATATTAGCGGGGGGTATAATACCGGGATATATATTAGCGGTGGGGGGGGGTGTATATATATATATATTAGCGGTGGGGGGTATAATACCGGGATATATATTAGCGGTGGGGGGGGGTGTATATATATATATATATATTAGCGGTGGGGGGGGGGTGTATATATATATATTAGCGGTGGGGGGGGGGGTGTATATATATATATATTAGCGGTGGTGGGGGGGGGGTGTATATATATATATATTAGCGGTGGGGGGGTGTATATATATATATATATTAGCAGTGGGGGGGGGGGTGTATATATATATATATTAGCGGTGGGGGGGTATAATACCGGGATATATATTAGCGGTGGGGGGGGGTGTATATATATATATATATATATATATATTAGCGGTGGGGGGGGGTGTATATATATATATATAGCGGTGGGGGGGGTGTATATATATATATATTAGCGGTGGGGGGGTGTATATATATATATATATATATTAGCGGTGGGGGGGGGGTGTATATATATATATATATTAGCGGTGGGGGGGGGTGTATGTATATATATATTAGCGGGGGGGTATAATACCGGGATATATATTAGCGGGGGGGGGGGTGTGTATATATATATTTAGCGGGGGGTATAATACCGGGATATATATTAGCGGTGGGGGGGGGGGTGTATATATATATATATAGATATATATATTAGCGGTGGGGGGGGGGTTGTATATATATATATATTAGCGGTGGGGGGGTATAATACCGGGATATATATTAGCGGTGGGGGGGGGTGTATATATATATATATATATATAATATATATTAGCGGTGGGGGGGGGGGTGTATATATATATATATTAGCGGTGGGGGGGTGTATATATATATATATATATTAGCGGTGGGGGGGGGGTTGTATATATATATATATTAGCGGTGGGGGGGTGTATATATATATATATTAGCGGTGGGGGGGTATAATACCGGGATATATATTAGCGGTGGGGGGGGGGTATATATATATATATTAGCGGTGGGGGGGTGTATATATATATATATTAGCGGTGGGGGGGGTGTATATATATATATATAGATATATATATATATTAGCGGTGGGGGGGGGGTGTATATATATATATATTAGCGGGGGGGGGTGTATATATATATATATTAGCGGGGGGTATAATACCGGGGATATATATTAGCGGGGGGGGGTGTATATATATATATATTAGCGGGGGGGGGGGGTGTATATATATATTAGCGGGGGGTATAATACCGGGATATATATTAGCGGGGGGGGTATAATACCGGGATATATATTAGCGGGGGGGGGGGGGGGTGTATATATATATATATATATATATATTAGCGGGGGCCATATGTCAGCGGGACGGGCGCCATTGCTCCGGGGTCACCTGCGCGGTGTAGTCCTCCAGCGGGGCGGACACGGCCAGCACCCCGACCATGACGGATCCGGTCACCTCATCCCGGCGGATCCGGTACAAAACTTCCCGCGCAATGGCCAAGCTCACGTGACCAGAGAGCCGCCAGCTCAGCCCCTCCCACCCCACAGCACGCGCTTTTCCATTGGCTGAGTCCCACACTGCTCGCTCCTCATTGGCGGAACAGGGAAGCCGCGTGCAGCCAATTGGTCAGGATTCTGTCAGGATGATGTCATCAACCGAAGCCGCCGAGACACGGAACGGGCGCCAAAATAATGGACGCTACCTGAGGGGCGGGACCAGGGTGTGATGGGCGGAGATATGAGGACTGTCCCTCCCCTCGAGCTCTTCCGGTCTGCTGCCTCAGTTTGTGTAGTCGGGTTCCATGTTCTTTGTTCCTCCTCCTTCACCTGTAGGGAAACCACAACTCCCAGCATGCCCGTACATGCTAATTGTATGTTATCTCCTGGGTAGTGGCTTCTAATCAACCAATTGGCCTCCAGCTTTGTGCTTTCGGTTCCGCTGGTCCTATTTACATGTATTCGTGTCGGGTCCAGTCACCAGGATCATACAGGGGTCTCACAGGACAGGCCTCATGGAAGAAGTGGAGTACACGTGCTTAGCGTCATACACAATAAGGAAGTGGAGTACACGTGCTTAGCGTCATACACAATAAAGAAGTGGAGTACACATGCTTAGCGTCATACACAATAAAGAAGTGGAGTACACGTGCTTAGCGTCATACACAATAAAGAAGTGGAGTACACGTGCTTAGCGTCATACACAATAAAGAAGTGGAGTACACGTGCTTAGCGTCATACACAATAAGGAAGTGGAGTACACGTGCTTAGCGTCATACACAATAAAGAAGTGGAGTACACGTGCTTAGCGTCATACACAATAAAGAAGTGGAGTACACGTGCTTAGCGTCATACACAATAAAGAAGTGGAGTACACGTGCTTAGCGTCATACACAATAAAGAAGTGGAGTACACGTGCTTAGCGTCATACACAATAAAGAAGTGGAGTACACGTGCTTAGCGTCATACACAATAAAGAAGTGGAGTACACATGCTTAGCGTCATACACAATAAGGAAGTGGAGTACACGTGCTTAGCATCATACACAATAAAGAAGTGGAGTACACGTGCTTAGCGTCATACACAATAAATAAGTGGAGTACACGTGCTTAGCGTCATACACAATAAGGAAGTGGAGTACACGTGCTTAGCATCATACACAATAAAGAAGTGGAGTACACGTGCTTAGCGTCATACACAATAAAGAAGTGGAGTACACGTGCTTAGCGTCATACACAATAAAGAAGTGGAGTACAAGTGCTTAGCGTCATACACAATAAAGAAGTGGAGTACACATGCTTAGCGTCATACACAATAAAGAAGTGGAGTACACGTGCTCAGTGTCATACACAATAAGGAAGTGGAGTACACGTGCTTAGCGTCATACACAATAAAGAAGTGGAGTACACGTGCTTAGCGTCATACACAATAAAGAAGTGGAGTACACGTGCTTAGCGTCATACACAATAAAGAAGTGGAGTACACGTGCTTAGCGTCATACACAATAAAGAAGTGGAGTACACGTGCTTAGCGTCATACACAATAAAGAAGTGGAGTACACGTGCTTAGCGTCATACACAATAAAGAAGTGGAGTACACGTGCTTAGCGTCATACACAATAAAGAAGTGGAGTACACGTGCTTAGCGTCATACACAATAAAGAAGTGGAGTACACGTGCTCAGTGTAATACCCAATAAAGAAGTGGAGTACACGTGCTTAGCGTCATACACAATAAAGAAGTGGAGTACACGTGCTTAGCGTCATACACAATAAAGAAGTGGAGTACACGTGCTTAGCGTCATACACAATAAAGAAGTGGAGTACACGTGCTTAGCGTCATACACAATAAAGAAGTGGAGTACACGTGCTTAGCGTCATACACAATAAAGAAGTGGAGTACACGTGCTTAGCGTCATACACAATAAAGAAGTGGAGTACACGTGCTTAGCGTCATACACAATAAAGAAGTGGAGTACACGTGCTTAGCGTCATACACAATAAAGAAGTGGAGTACACGTGCTTAGCGTCATACACAATAAGGAAGTGGAGTACACATGCTCAGTGTAATACCCAATAAAGAAGTGGAGTACACGTGCTCAGTGTAATACCCAATAAAGAAGTGGAGTACACGTGCTCAGTGTAATACACAATAAAGAAGTGGAGTACACGTGCTCAGTGTAATACACAATAAAGAAGTGGAGTACACGTGCTTAGCGTCATACACAATAAAGAAGTGGAGTACACGTGCTTAGCGTCATACACAATAAAGAAGTGGAGTACACGTGCTTAGCGTCATACCCAATAAAGAAGTGGAGTACACGTGCTTAGCGTCATACCCAATAAAGAAGTGGAGTACACGTGCTTAGCGTCATACACAATAAAGAAGTGGAGTACACGTGCTTAGCGTCATACACAATAAAGAAGTGGAGTACACATGCTTAGCGTCATACACAATAAAGAAGTGGAGTACACGTGCTTAGCGTCATACACAATAAGGAAGTGGAGTACACGTGCTTAGCGTCATACACAATAAAGAAGTGGAGTACACGTGCTTAGCGTCATACACAATAAAGAAGTGGAGTACACGTGCTTAGCATCATACACAATAAAGAAGTGGGGTACACATGCTTAGCGTCATACACAATAAAGAAGTGGAGTACACGTGCTTAGCGTCATACACAATAAATAAGTGGAGTACACGTGCTTAGCGTCATACACAATAAAGAAGTGGAGTACACGTGCTTAGCATCATACACAATAAAGAAGTGGAGTACACGTGCTTAGCGTCATACACAATAAAGAAGTGGAGTACACGTGCTTAGCGTCATACACAATAAAGAAGTGGAGTACACGTGCTTAGCGTCATACACAATAAATAAGTGGAGTACACGTGCTTAGCGTCATACACAATAAAGAAGTGGAGTACACGTGCTTAGCATCATACACAATAAAGAAGTGGGGTACACATGCTTAGCGTCATACACAATAAAGAAGTGGAGTACACGTGCTTAGCGTCATACACAATAAAGAAGTGGAGTACACATGCTCAGTGTAATACCCAATAAAGAAGTGGAGTACACGTGCTCAGTGTAATACACAATAAAGAAGTGGAGTACACGTGCTCAGTGTCATACCCAATAAAGAAGTGGAGTACACGTGCTCAGTGTAATACACAATAAAGAAGTGGGGTACACGTGCTCAGTGTCATACCCAATAAAGAAGTGGAGTACACGTGCTCAGTGTCATACCCATTAAAGAAGTGGAGTACACATGCTCAGTGTCATACCCATTAAAGAAGTGGAGTACATGTGCTCAGTGTCATACCCAATAAAGAAGTGGAGTACACGTGCTTAGCATCATACACAATAAAGAAGTGGAGTACACGTGCTCAGTGTAATACCCAATAAAGAAGTGGAGTACACGTGCTTAGCGTCATACACAATAAAGAAGTGGAGTACACGTGCTTAGCGTCATACACAATAAAGAAGTGGAGTACACGTGCTCAGTGTAATACCCAATAAAGAAGTGGAGTACACGTGCTCAGTGTAATACCCAATAAAGAAGTGGAGTACACGTGCTCAGTGTAATACCCAATAAAGAAGTGGAGTACACGTGCTCAGTGTAATACCCAATAAAGAAGTGGAGTACACGTGCTCAGTGTCATACCCATTAAAGAAGTGGAGTACACGTGCTTAGTGTCATACCCATTAAAGAAGTGGAGTACACGTGCTCAGTGTCATACCCATTAAAGAAGTGGAGTACACGTGCTTAGCGTCATACACAATAAAGAAGTGGAGTACACATGCTTAGCGTCATACACAATAAAGAAGTGGAGTACACGTGCTTAGCGTCATACACAATAAAGAAGTGGAGTACACGTGCTTAGCGTCATACACAATAAGGAAGTGGAGTACACGTGCTTAGCGTCATACACAATAAAGAAGTGGAGTACACGTGCTTAGCGTCATACACAATAAAGAAGTGGAGTACACGTGCTTAGCGTCATACACAATAAAGAAGTGGAGTACACGTGCTTAGCGTCATACACAATAAAGAAGTGGAGTACACGTGCTTAGCGTCATACACAATAAAGAAGTGGAGTACACGTGCTTAGCGTCATACACAATAAAGAAGTGGAGTACACGTGCTTAGCATCATACACAATAAAGAAGTGGGGTACACGTGCTTAGCGTCATACACAATAAAGAAGTGGAGTACACGTGCTTAGCTTCATACACAATAAAGAAGTGGAGTACACATGCTCAGTGTAATACCCAATAAAGAAGTGGAGTACACGTGCTCAGTGTAATACACAATAAAGAAGTGGAGTACACGTGCTCAGTGTCATACCCAATAAAGAAGTGGAGTACACGTGCTCAGTGTAATACACAATAAAGAAGTGGAGTACACGTGCTCAGTGTCATACCCAATAAAGAAGTGGAGTACACGTGCTCAGTGTCATACCCAATAAAGAAGTGGAGTACACGTGCTCAGTGTCATACCCAATAAAGAAGTGGAGTACACGTGCTCAGTGTCATACCCATTAAAGAAGTGGAGTACACGTGCTCAGTGTCATACCCATTAAAGAAGTGGAGTACACGTGCTTAGCGTCATACACAATAAAGAAGTGGAGTACATGTGCTCAGTGTCATACCCAATAAAGAAGTGGAGTACACGTGCTTAGCATCATACACAATAAAGAAGTGGAGTACACGTGCTCAGTGTAATACCCAATAAAGAAGTGGAGTACACGTGCTTAGCGTCATACACAATAAAGAAGTGGAGTACACGTGCTTAGCGTCATACACAATAAAGAAGTGGAGTACACGTGCTCAGTGTAATACCCAATAAAGAAGTGGAGTACACGTGCTCAGTGTAATACCCAATAAAGAAGTGGAGTACACGTGCTCAGTGTAATACCCAATAAAGAAGTGGAGTACACGTGCTCAGTGTAATACCCAATAAAGAAGTGGAGTACACGTGCTCAGTGTCATACCCATTAAAGAAGTGGAGTACACGTGCTTAGTGTCATACCCATTAAAGAAGTGGAGTACACGTGCTTAGCGTCATACACAATAAAGAAGTGGAGTCCACGTGCTCAGTGTCATACCCAATAAAGAAGTGGAGTACACGTGCTCAGTGTAATACCCAATAAAGAAGTGGAGTACACGTGCTCAGTGTAATACCCAATAAATAAGTGGAGTACACGTGCTCAGTGTCATACACAATAAAGAAGTGGAGTACACGTGCTCAGTGTAATACCCAATAAAGAAGTGGAGTACACGTGCTCAGTGTAATACCCAATAAAGAAGTGGAGTACACGTGCTCAGTGTCATACACAATAAAGAAGTGGAGTACACGTGCTCAGTGTAATACCCAATAAATAAGTGGAGTACACGTGCTCAGTGTCATACCCAATAAAGAAGTGGAGTACACGTGCTCAGTGTAATACCCAATAAAGAAGTGGAGTACACGTGCTCAGTGTAATACCCAATAAAGAAGTGAAGTACACGTGCTTAGCGTCATACACAATAAAGAAGTGGAGTACACGTGCTCAGTGTCATACACAATAAAGAAGTGGAGTACACGTGCTCAGTGTAATACCCAATAAAGAAGTGGAGTACACGTGCTCAGTGTAATACCCAATAAAGAAGTGGAGTACACGTGCTCAGTGTAATACCCAATAAAGAAGTGGAGTACACGTGCTCAATGTCATACCCATTAAAGAAGTGGAGTACACGTGCTCAGTGTAATACCCAATAAAGAAGTGGAGTACACGTGCTCAGTGTCATACCCATTAAAGAAGTGGAGTACACGTGCTCAGTGTA
This sequence comes from Hyla sarda, assembly GCF_029499605.1. NCBI lineage: Eukaryota > Metazoa > Chordata > Amphibia > Anura > Hylidae > Hyla > Hyla sarda. The sequence goes on from NW_026609713.1 coordinate 14,623, forward strand.
ATACCCAATAAAGAAGTGGAGTACACGTGCTCAGTGTCATACCCATTAAAGAAGTGGAGTACACGTGCTCAGTGTCATACCCATTAAAGAAGTGGAGTACACGTGCTCAGTGTCATACCCATTAAAGAAGTGGAGTACATGGATTATACGGACGCTCCAGGATTATACGGACGCTCCAGGATTATACGGACGCTCCAGGATTATACGGACGCTCCAGGATTATACGGACGCTCCAGGATTATACGGACGCTCCAGGATTATACGGACGCTCCAGGATTATACGGACGCTCCAGGATTATACGGACGCTCCAGGATTATACGGACGCTCCAGGATTATACGGACGCTCCAGGATTATACGGACGCTTCAGGATTATACGGACGCTCCAGGATTATACGGACGCTCCAGGATTATATGGGTGCTCCAGAATTATACGGATGCTCCTGGATTATACAGATACTCCGGGATTATACGGACGCTCCAGGATTATATGGGCGCTCCAGGATTATACGGGCGCTCCAGGATTATAGAGACGCTCCTGGATTATACGGGCGCTCCAGGATTATACGGGCGCTCCAGGATTATACGGGCGCTCCAGGATTATATGGGCGCTCCGGGATTATATGAATGCTCCGGGATTATATGGGCGCTCCAGAATTATATGGATGCTCTGGGATTATACGGATGCTCCGGGATTATACGGGCGCTCCGGATTATATGGGCGCTCCAGGATTATATGGGTGCTCCAGGATTATATGGATACTCCAGGATTATATGGGCGCTCCGGGATTATATGGGCGCTCCGGGATTATATGGGCGCTCCAGGATTATATGGGTGCTCCAGGATTATATGGATGCTCCAGGATTATATGGGCGCTTCGGGATTATATGGGCGCTCCGGGATTATATGGGCGCTCCAGGATTATATGGGCGCTCCGGGATTATATGGGCGCTCCGGGATTATATGGGCGCTCCAGGATTATATGGGCTCTCCGGGATTATATGGATGCTCTGGGGTTATACAGATGCTCCAGGATTATATAGATACTCCGGGATTATACAGACGCTCCAGGATTATACAGACACTCCGGGATTATACAGACACTCCGGGATTATACAGACGCTCCAGGATTATACAGATACTCCGGGATTATACAGACGCTCCAGGATTATACAGACACTCCGGGATTATACAGACGCTCCAGGATTATACAGATACTCCGGGATTATACAGACGCTCCAGGATTATACGGACGCTCCAGGAATATACGGTCTATGGACGGTTGTGGATTATACAGACGCTCTGGGATTATTCGTCCGCTTCAGGATTATATGGATGTTCTGGGATTATACGGATGCTCCTGGATTATATAGATACTCCGGGATTATATGGATGCTCCTGGATTATATAGATACTCCGGGATTATACGGTGTCTCCGGGATTATACGGATGCTCCAGGATTATACAGATGCTCCGGGATTATACAGACGGTCAAGGATTATACGGACGCTCCAGGATTATACGGTCTATGGACGGTTGTGGATTATACGTTATATCGAAGGGATTATATCGACGCTCTGAGATTATATGGGCGCTCCGGGATTATATGGGCGCTCCAGGATTATATGGATGCTCGGGGTTTATACGGATGCTCCAGGATTATACAGATACTCCGGGATTATACAGACGCTCCTGGATTACACAGACGCTCCAGGAATATACGATCTATGGACGGTTGTGGATTATGCAGACGCTCTGGGATTATACGTCCGCTTCAGGATTATATGGATGTTCTGGGATTATACGGATGCTCCTGGATTATATAGATACTCCGGGATTATATGGGCGCTCCGGGATTATACGGTCTATGATCGGTTGGGGATTATACAGATGCTCCAGGATTATACAGATACTCCGGGATTATACGGACGCTCCAGGATTATACGGACGCTCCAGGATTATACGGACGCTTCAGGATTATACGGTCTATGGACGGTTGTGGATTATACAGACACTCCAGGATTATATGGATGCTCCAGGATTATACGGACGCTCCAGGATTATACGGTCTATGGACGGTTGTGGATTATACATTATATCGAAGGGATTATATCGACGCTCTGGGATTATACAGGCGCTCCGGGATTATATGGGCGCTCCGGGATTATATGGATGCTCCGGGATTATATGGGCGCTCCGGGATTATACAGATACTCCGGGATTATACAGACGCTCCAGGATTATACGGACACTCCAGGATTATACGGTCTATGAACGGATGTGGATTATACAGATGCTCTGGGATTATACGGCCGCTTCAGGATTATATGGCTGCTCTGAGATTATACGGATGCTCCTGGATTATATAGATACTCCGGGATAATACGGACGCTCCAGGATTATACGGATGCTCAAGGATTATACAGATGCTCCGGGATTATACAGACGCTCCAGGATTATACGGACGCTCCAGGATTATACGGTCTATGAACGGTTGTGGATTATACAGACGCTCTAGGATTATACGGCCGCTTCAGGATTACATGGCTGCTCTGAGATTATAAGGATGCTCCTGGATTATATAGATACTCCGGGATAATACGGGCGCTCCAGGATTATACGGATGCTCAAGGATTATACAGATGCTCCGGGATTATACGGACGCTCCAGGATTATACAGTCTATGGACGGTTGTGGATTATACAGATGCTCCAGGATTATACAGATACTCCGGGATTATACAGACGCTCCAGGATTATACGGATGCTTTAGGATTATACGGATGCTCCGGAATTATACGGACGCTCCAGGATTATACGGACGCTCCAGGATTATACGGTCTATGGACGGTTGTGGATTATACAGATGCTCCAGGATTATACAGATACTCCGGGATTATACAGACGCTCCAGGATTATACAGTCTATGGACGGTTGTGGATTATACAGACGCTCTGGGATTATCTGGCTGCTTCAGGATTATATGGATGCTCTGGGATTATACGGATGCTCCTGGATTATATAGATACTCTGGGATTATACGGGCGCTCCGGGATTATACGGATGCTTAAGGATTATACGAATGCTCCGGGATTATACAGACGCTCCAGGATTATACGGACGCTCCAGGATTATACTGTCTATGGACGGTTGTGGATTATACATTATATCGAAGGGATTATATCGACACTCTGGGATTATACAGCCGCTCCGGGATTATATGGGCGCTCCGGGATTATATGGATGCTCCGGGATTATATGGGCGCTCCAGGATTATACAAATACTCCGGGATTATACAGACGCTCCAGGATTATATGGACGCTCCAGGATTATACGGTATATGGACGGTTGGAGATTATACATTATATCGAAGGGATTACATCGACGCTCTGGGATTATATGGGCGCTCCGGGATTATATGGATGCTCCTGGATTATATAGATACTCCGGGATTATACGGGCGCTGCAGGATTATACGGATGCTCCAGGATTATACAGATGCTCCAGGATTATACAGCCGCTCCAGGATTATTCGGACGCTCCAGGATTATACGGTCTATGGACGGTTGTGGATTATACATTATATCGAAGGGATTATATCGACGCTCTGGGATTATATGGATGCTCCGGGATTATATGGGCGCTCCGGGATTATACAGATACTCCAGGATTATACAGACGCTCCAGGATTATACGGACGCTCCAGGATTATACAGTCTATGGACGGTTGTGGATTATACAGATGCTCCAGGATTATACAGATACTCCGGGATTATACAGACGCTCCAGGATTATACGGACGCTCCAGGATTATACAGTCTATGGACGGTTGTGGATTATACAGACGCTCTGGGATTATCTGGCTGCTTCAGGATTATATGGATGCTCTGGGATTATACGGATGCTCCTGGATTATATAGATACTCCGGGATTATACGGGCGCTCCGGGATTATACGGATGCTTAAGGATTATACAAATGCTCCGGGATTATACAGACGCTCCAGGATTATACAGACGCTCCAGGATTATACGGTCTATGGACGGTTGTGGATTATACAGACGCTCCAGGATTATATGGGCGCTCCAGAATTATACGGATGCTCCAGGATTATACAGATACTCCGGGATTATACGGACGCTTCAGGATTATACGGACACTCCTGGATTATACGGTCTATGGACGGTTGTGGATTATACAGACGCTCCAGGATTATACAGATACTCCGGGATTATACAGATGCTCCAGGATTATACGGTCTATGGACGGTTGTGGATTATACATTATATCGAAGGGATTATATTGACGCTCTGGGATTATATGGGCGCTCCAGGATTATATGGATACTCCAGGATTATATGGACGCTCCGGGATTATATGGGCGCTCCAGGATTATATGGGCACTCCGGGATTATATGGATACTCCGGGATTATATGGACGCTCCGGAATTATATGGATGCTCCGGGATTATATGGGCGCTCTGGGATTATATGGGTGCTCCGGGATTATATGGGTGCTCCAGGATTATATGGGTGCTCCGGGATTATATGGATGCTCCGGGATTATACGGATGCTCCAGGATTATATGGGCGCTCTGGGATTATATGGGTGCTCCGGGATTATATGGACGCTCCGGGATTATACGGATGCTCCAGGATTATATGGGCGCTCTGGGATTATATGGACACTCCGGGATTATATGGGCGCTCTGGGATTATATGGATGCTCCGGGATTATATGGGCGCTCCGGGATTATATGGATGCTCCGGGATTATATGGACGCTCCGGGATTAAACGGGCGCTCCAGGATTATGCAGATACTCCGGGATTATATGGACGCTCCGGGATTATACGGATGCTCCAGGATTATACAGATACTCCGAGATTATACAGACGCTCCAGGATTATACGTATGCTCCAGGATTATACGGATTCTCCAGGATATACGGTCTATGGAAGGTTGTGGATTATACAGACGCTCCGAGATTATATCGACGCTCTGGGATTATATGGACGGTTTTGAATTATATGGACGCTCCAGAATTATATGGATGCTCCAGGATTATATGAACGGTTGTGGATTATACAGATGCTTCGAGATTATGCGGGCGCTCCAGGATTATATGGGCCCTCCGGGATTATATGGAGGCTCGGGGATTATACGGGCGCTCCAGGATTATATGGATGCTCTGGGATTATATTGGTGCTCCAGGATTATATGGACGCTCCGGGATTATACAGGTGCTCCAGGGTTATACAGATACTCCGGGAATATACAGACGCTCCAGGATTATACGGATGCTCTAGGATTATATGGGCATTCCGGCATTATATGGAAGCTACGGGATTATACGGGCACTCCGGGATTATACGGATGCTCACGGATTATACGGATGCGCCGGGATTATAAGGGCGTTCCGGGATTATACGGGCACTCCGGGATTATACGGACGTTCAAGGATTATACGGACGCTCCGGGATTATACGGACACTCCAGGATAATACGGGCGCTCCAGGATTACATTTGTTCATCCGGGATTATACGGGCGCTCCTGGATTATACGGATGCTCCTGGATTATACGGATGCTCCTGGATTATATCGATGCTTCGGGATTATATGGACGCTCTGGGATTATACGGGCGCTCCGGGATTATATGGACGCTCAAGGATTATACGGATGCTCCGGGATTATACGGGCGCTCCGGGATTATATGGACGCTCTAGGATTATACGGATGCTCCGGGATTATACGGGCGCTCCGGGATTATACGGGCCCTCCGGGATTATATGGATGCTCCGGGATTATACGGGCGCTCTGGGATTATATGGATGCTCCTGGATTATACAGATACTCTGGGATCATACGGATGCTTTGAGATAATATAGATGTTCCGGGATTATACGGGCGCTCCGGGATTATATGGATGCTCCGGGATTATACGGATGCTCCGAGATTATATGGATGCTCCAGGATTATATTTGTTCATCCGGGATTATACGGGCGCTCCGGGATTATATGGATGCTCCTGGATTATACAGATACTCCGGTATTATATGGATGCTCCTGGATTATACAGATACTCCGGAATTATATGGATGCTCCGGGATTATACAGACGCTCCAGGATTATACAGTCTAGGGGCGGTTGTGGATTATACAGACGCTCTGGGATTATATGGATGGTTTTGAATTACATGGACGCTCAAGAATTATATGGATGCTCCGGGATTATATGAACGGTTGTGGATTATTAGAATACTTCGGGATTATACAAACACTCCAGGATTATACGGACGCTCAGGGATTATATGGACGGTTGTGGATTATACGGACGGTTGTGGATTATACGGATGCTCCGGGATTATATGGACGGTTGTGGATTATACGGACGCTCCGGGATTATACGGACGGTTGTGGATTATACGGACGGTTGTGGATTATACGGACGCTCGGGATTATATGGACGGTTGTGGATTATACGGATGCTCCGGGATTATACGGACGGTTGTGGATTATACGGACGGTTGTGGATTATATGGACGCTCGGGATTATATGGACGGTTGTGGATTATACGGACAGTTGTGGATTATACAGACACTCCAGGATTATACGGATGCTCCGGGATTATATGGTCTATGGACGGTTGTGGAATATACTGACGCTCCAGGATTATACGGACGCTCCGGGATTATATGGACGGTTGTGGATTATACGGACGGTTGTGGATTATACGGATGCTCCGAGATTATATGGACGGTTGTGGATTATACAGACGCTCCGGGATTATGTGGACGGTTGTGGATTATACGAACGGTTGTGGATTATACGGACGGTTGTGGATTATACGGACGGTTGTGGATTATACGGAAGGTTGTGGATTATACGGACGGTTGTGGATTATATGGACGGTTGTGGATTATACGGAAGGTTGTGGATTATACGGACGGTTGTGGATTATACGGACGGTTGTGGATTATACGGACGGTTGTGGATTATACAGACGCTCCGGGATTATGTGGACGGTTGTGGATTATACGAACGGTTGTGGATTATACGAACGGTTGTGGATTATACGGACGGTTGTGGATTATACGGACGGTTGTGGATTATATGGACGGTTGTGGATTATACGGATGCTCCGGGATTATACGGACGGTTGTGGATTATGCGGATGCTCCGGGATAATACGGACGGTTGTAGATTATACGGACGGTTGTAGATTATACGGATGCTCCGGGATTATACGGACGGTTGTGGATTATACGGATGCTCCAGGATTATACGGACGGTTGTGGATTATACAGACACTCCAGGATTATACGGATGCTCTGGGATTATATGGTCTATGGACAGTTGAGGATTATACGGACGCTCCGGGATTATACGGACGGTTGTGGATTATACGGACGCTCGGGATTATATGGACGGTTGTGGATTATACGGATGCTCCGGGATTATACGGACGGTTGTGGATTATACGGACGGTTGTGGATTATACGGACGGTTGTGCATTATACGGACGGTTGTGGATTATACGGACGGTTGTGGATTATACGGAAGGTTGTGGATTATACGGACGGTTGTGGATTATACGGAAGGTTGTGGATTATATGGACGGTTGTGGATTATACGGACGGTTGTGGATTATATGGACGGTTGTGGATTATACGGACGGTTGTGGATTATACGGACGGTTGTGGATTATACGGACGGTTGTGGATTATAAGGACGGTTGTGGATTATACGGACGGTTGTGGATTATACGGACGGTTGTGGATTATATGGAAGGTTGTGGATTATATGGACGGTTGTGGATTATATGGACGGTTGTGGATTATACGGACGGTTGTGGATTATACGGACGGTTGTGGATTATATGGAAGGTTGTGGATTATATGGACGGTTGTGGATTATATGGACGGTTGTGGATTATACGGACGGTTGTGGATTATACGGACGGTTGTGCATTATATGGACGGTTGTGGATTATATGGATGCTCGGGATTATACGGACGGTTGTGGATTATACGGACGGTTGTGGATTATACGGACGGTTGTGCATTATACGGACGGTTGTGGATTATACGGACGGTTGTGGATTATATGGAAGGTTGTGGATTATATGGACGGTAGTGGATTATATGGACGGTTGTGGATTATACGGACGGTTGTGGATTATATGGACGGTTGTGGATTATACGGACGGTTGTGGATTATAAGGACGGTTGTGGATTATACGGACGGTTGTGGATTATATGGAAGGTTGTGGATTATATGGACGGTTGTGGATTATATGGACGGTTGTGGATTATATGGACGGTTGTGGATTATACGGACGGTTGTGGATTATACGGACGGTTGTGCATTATATGGACGGTTGTGGATTATATGGACGCTCGGGATTATACGGACGGTTGTGGATTATACGGACGGTTGTGGATTATACGGACGGTTGTGCATTATACGGACGGTTGTGGATTATACGGACGGTTGTGGATTATACGGAAGGTTGTGGATTATACGGACGGTTGTGGATTATACGGAAGGTTGTGGATTATATGGACGGTTGTGGATTATACGGACGGTTGTGGATTATATGGACGGTTGTGGATTATACGGACGGTTGTGGATTATACGGACGGTTGTGGATTATACGGACGGTTGTGGATTATAAGGACGGTTGTGGATTATACGGACGGTTGTGGATTATACGGACGGTTGTGGATTATATGGAAGGTTGTGGATTATATGGACGGTTGTGGATTATATGGACGGTTGTGGATTATACGGACGGTTGTGGATTATACGGACGGTTGTGGATTATACGGACGGTTGTGGATTATACGGACGGTTGTGGATTATACGGAAGGTTGTGGATTATATGGACGGTTGTGGATTATACGGACGGTTGTGGATTATACGGACGGTTGTGCATTATATGGACGGTTGTGGATTATATGGACGCTCGGGATTATACGGACGGTTGTGGATTATACGGACGGTTGTGGATTATACGGACGGTTGTGCATTATACGGACGGTTGTGGATTATACGGACGGTTGTGGATTATACGGAAGGTTGTGGATTATACGGAGGGTTGTGGATTATACGGAAGGTTGTGGATTATATGGACGGTTGTGGATTATACGGACGGTTGTGGATTATACGGACGGTTGTGGATTATACGGACGGTTGTGGATTATACGGACGGTTGTGGATTATACGGACGGTTGTGGATTATAAGGACGGTTGTGGATTATACGGACGGTTGTGGATTATACGGACGGTTGTGGATTATATGGAAGGTTGTGGATTATATGGACGGTTGTGGATTATACGGACGGTTGTGGATTATACGGACGGTTGTGGATTATACGGACGGTTGTGGATTATACGGACGGTTGTGGATTATACGGACGGTTGTGGATTATACGGAAGGTTGTGGATTATACGGACGGTTGTGGATTATATGGACGGTTGTGGATTATATGGATGCTCCGGGATTATACGGACGGTTGTGGATTATACGGACGGTTGTGGATTATACGGACGGTTGTGGATTATACGGAAGGTTGTGGATTATACGGACGGTTGTGGATTATACGGACGGTTGTGGATTATACGGACGGTTGTGGATTATATGGATGCTCCGGGATTATACGGACGGTTGTGGATTATACGGACGGTTGTGGATTATACGGACGGTTGTGGATTATACGGACGGTTGTGGATTATACGGACGGTTGTGGATTATACGGAAGGTTGTGGATTATACGGACGGTTGTGGATTATACGGAAGGTTGTGGATTATACGGACGGTTGTGGATTATACGGACGGTTGTGGATTATACGGACGGTTGTGGATTATACGGACGGTTGTGGATTATACGGACGGTTGTGGATTATACGGACGGTTGTGGATTATACGGACGGTTGTGGATTATACGGACGGTTGTGGATTATATGGACGGTTGTGGATTATATGGATGCTCCGGGATTATACGGACGCTCGGGATTATACGGACGGTTGTGGATTATACGGACGGTTGTGGATTATACGGACGGTTGTGGATTATATGGACGGTTGTGGATTATACGGACGGTTGTGGATTATACAGAAGGTTGTGGATTATACGGACGGTTGTGGATTATACGGACGGTTGTGGATTATACGGACGGTTGTGGATTATACGGACGGTTGTGGATTATATGGACGGTTGTGGATTATATGGACGGTTGTGGATTATATGGATGCTCCGGGATTATACGGACGGTTGTGGATTATACGGACGGTTGTGGATTATACGGACGGTTGTGGATTATACGGACGCTATATGTCAGTATTTATCACACTGAGCTCTGACAATGCTGGGAGTTGTAGTTCTCCCGCTCATAAATACAATGACTCAGTAATAATACTGCGGTACCGCCTCCGGGACACTTCCGTGTTTGCTGCTGAAGTTTCCGTTGGCTCCGCCCCCTCCGCGGGGGATGACGGGATTTGTAGTGCGGCAGCAGCTTCCGCAGTTCGGGCGGGATGGCGGAGATGTCAGGACTGTTACATGAGGCGGAGGAGAGTATGGCGGCGGCGAGGAGCTACCGGGGGGAACTGCGGCTGAGACTGCGGGGGCTGAGTGCGGCCAGGAGGCAGGTGAGGAGCCCGGGCCCCCAGGAGCCAGACCACCCCCCGATACGGGAGCCCCCCATTACAGGAGACTGACCCCCCCCATTACAGGAGACTGACCCCCCCCATTACAGGAGACTGACCCCCCCCATTACAGGAGACTGACCCCCCCCATTACAGGAGACTGACCCCCCCCATTACAGGAGACTGACCCCCCCCATTACAGGAGACTGACCCCCCCCCATTACAGGAGACTGACCCCCCCCATTACAGGAGACTGACCCCCCCCATTACAGGAGACTGACCCCCCCCCATTACAGGAGACTGACCCCCCCCATTACAGGAGACTGACCCCCCCCATTACAGGAGACTGACCCCCCCATTACAGGAGACTGACCCCCCCCATTACAGGAGACTGACCCCCCCCATTACAGGAGACTGACCCCCCCCATTACAGGAGACTGACCCCCCCCATTACAGGAGACTGACCCCCCCATTACAGGAGACTGACCCCCCCCATTACAGGAGACTGACCCCCCCCATTACAGGAGACTGACCCCCCCCATTACAGGAGACTGACCCCCCCCATTACAGGAGACTGACCCCCCCCATTACAGGAGACTGACCCCCCCATTACAGGAGACTGACCCCCATTACAGGAGACTGACCCCCCCATTACAGGAGACTGAC